>NC_069505.1:494849517-495134517 GCF_027579735.1 Bombina bombina | reverse complement strand
TTTTGAAGGTTGTTCTGTGGGGGTGGAACCAGGCAGCTCTAAGCAGACTTATCTAAAGGTGCGACTTATTCGCGAGTATATACGGTATATACAAATATGTATGAGCAGATATACGTATAACTCAGAGAGGAAACCAAACTAACAGAAGCCACTATATTATAAAATAAGGTTAGAAAGATTTATTAATGTAGCCATATGATCCAACAAATGTATAAAAATTTGAGTGCAAAGCGAAACAAACACTATAGATACAATGAATTGAGCAATCTATGATCTAAACTAGCAAAAGTATCATAAAATATGATATCTATTGTGTTTGTTTCGCTTTGCACTCATATATGGGCCACTGGGAGTCCATACTCTTGGACTCCTGCCCAGCGGGTGTGGACTTGGTACTCTATCGCCGATACATAGACGACATTCTGATGATTTGGAGAGGAAGTGTCAGCGATCTGGAGCATACACTCCATGTAATGAATCAAAATACGACTAATCTAAAATTCACTTACCAATACTCAAGTGAACAAATAACTTTCCTAGATCTCCAAATCAATTCACACAAAGGTACCATCAATACCTCCACATACTTCAAACCAGTCGATTGTAACAATTATTTACATCAAAAAAGTTGTCACCACAATAAATGGATTAAAAATATACCAAAGGGACAACTTTAAAGAGTAAAGAAAAACTGCTCAAGTGACAAAGATTGCCAGAATCAGTCTAAAATTCTACTGGAACGCTTTGAAGAACGAGGATAAAACATGAGTGAGGTCAACAACATCATGGAAGAAATGGATAAAATAGAAATAAAGTCACTATTGAAATACAATAATAAAGAACAACAGACCAACCAAGATATCCTCAATGTACCCTTCATTACTGAATACACTCAAGATAAGTATAAAATTTAGAAAATAATTTGAAGACATTCGAACATATTAAAGGAAGACAACATTATAGGGGAAAAGATAAGTGAATATCCACACTACTTTATATACAAAAAGACACAAAATCTGAAATCGATGTTGGCACCAAGTGTTATGAAACCGAAGAAGTTTGGTAACAGGGGTTCAAGGAGATCAATTAAAAGGCTTTTATCCATGCATCAAATGCAAGGCATGTGAACATGGCCTAAAAAAGAACTCCCTTCAGTCTTTCAACACAAAAGAAAAATTCAGACTGAGACAGATGATCAGATGTAAAGACAAAGGTGTCATCTATCTCCTCGAATGCTCGTGTGGCCTGCAATATATAGGACAAACTAGCAGGCCACTAAGAGATTGAATAAGGAAACACCTACTCAAAATAGAAGGCAAAAACACTGATGTCCCCCTCTATAAACATTTCACACAAAAACATAATGGTGACACCAAGATAATGAAGTACAGATAGTCGATAAAGATTGGAGAGGGGGATACTTTGAGAAAAGGCTGCTTAAAGCCGAATATAAATGGATTTTTGAAATGGATACAATACATCCTAAGGGCTTAAATGCCAAATTTGAAATAGCACATATTTTATAATAACAATTTGATACCTTAGATCCAACTCCCTATATTGCTAACAGTTATCTACAATAATAAGTTTAATATTATTATAAATAATCAAAGTTATAATCACTTGGATATGACCGAAGATACTAAACTCTACTTATTATGAATTAGTATTTACATTTAACTAATCCTATATTTTATTAATCCTAAATAGAATTAGAGTTAGAACTATTACACTAATATCTAGTTTACCAATTTGACAAATAGAACCATATCCCCCACTCCTTTTTTCCCTCTCTTCCCTTTACTTTTTTATGTTCTATTAAGTTTTAAAGATTCAATGACAGTTAATGTCTAAACTATGTCAATTAATACAAGTGCATTACAAAATATATACCTTTAGGTTATCCTGTTGTATTATTTTCCAACCTCCAATATAACATGTATCCAGATCCAAAATAGGATTTTATCATATCCATTGACATCATTTTATTTTGATAGATACAATATACATCTGTTCTATTAATAAATAATACTATAAGACAGTCTTTAAGATTACCCATTTTAATGTACTGTGATATGGTATACAAATTAAAACTATTGTACTTTACCTATCGTAGCTATACCAATATTTCGGGCTGTAGTCAAAATCAATTGTAATATATATTTTATATATACTCTTTATATTATATAATCGATTCCTTTCAAAACTAGCCATTGATGTGAATATGAACTACTATACATCTTGGCCACCACATATCAGTCTAAAGAACTGATTCTTGCCCATACATTCGCCCATATCCAATATGGCCGCCCAGGAATTACTGATAAGTGGCGCGATTCCAAGCCAAACCCCTCACACGCTATAGGCTGTGAAACACTTTAAATCCTAGCAAAGCAAAGGAGCTGGTACTAGTCTTGATAAAGTCTTGATTTAGAGGTTGAAACGCGTTGACGAACTCCGACTAACCAGCCCGAATATTTGCTACAGATAGGTAAGCTCATTTCCTAAATTGTTCTGAGAATAGTTCGCTTTGCCAAAAGCCGCTTTTTCTTTTTTTCCGCAATAGGTTAACAGGGACATTCCTTCATTCCAAAACCAAGTTGAAAGATTTACTAATAACCTGTTTGTCCTCATCTGGATATTTGTCGTTTGGATATTTGTCGTATGGATTCACTTTAGCTTTAACCGTCTCTAACTCAAAAACTGTTTGGAGACCTAAGACTTTGTTTGGACATTTTACCCTTAAAGACAAATGTTTGTTTTTTCATTTTAACAACTCGGTTCTAAAAAGACCATTTTACAACGTTTAAACTCTATGTGTTTTTAGTCAGACTTTATCTGGCACTATTTGCAATTTTTACTTTGTGCAATTCGTTAAAGAGTTATCTCTATTTCTAATATCTGTATTGGATTGGCCAATCCATTTATGCACTGTTGTCTATATTCATACTATTGAATATTGTTACATTGTCATACATTTTTTTACAAGTTCCTTATTTTGGAGCGCCGTCTCCTCTACTCTACAACTGACACTCTTTGATTATCGTTACATTGTTATACATTTTTTTCACAGTTCCCTACTTAGGAGCTCTGTCTCCTCCGCTATACACTGACACCATCTACCTTAGACTATATTCAGCATCACAAGAAAATTCATTTATCGTATACACTTTTATCAACACATTTCTATATGTGATCACTGAGCTGTGCACACTAAAGCTGTGTCTTTTGTTGGATTACCTAACATATATTTATCATCCAAAAATAACATTGGATATGTATCTTTTTCTCTATAATTAACCGAACTTTGCCACCAAACCCAGTTGAATTATTGTAACGATCTCTTACACCAAATATAGTTACATTACTGTAACGATCTTTAACATTCCTATCAATTAGAGTGCTCCTTTTTTCGTTCTCTAATAGACACTTTATATTTGTCACGAAAAAATTGCAACAATTTCTTCTTTCACTCATTCTACACACTAAGAGTGTTTTAACTTTGTAATACAATATTTATCAATACCATGCTGCTCTCTTTTTATACTACCTACACAAACTTAGTTTTCGCTTTTATATGTTCCCTATTTAGCGGACAAATCAGCCTAACAGACAATATTGGGCATCTCTGAATTGTATTTAGTCTATATGTTCTTTTAAAATTTGTGCTTGTCATTTTTATCAGAATTGTTTTCTTATGTATTTTTAACATTTTGTATTACTGTATCAAATAGATTTTTTATAAATATACTCCTTTGAGTTATATTTCTTCACACACACCCCTCTTGCAACATACTCAGTGAGTGATTAGTTTATTCTTAAGGTACTATCAACTATATGGAATAGACCCTTGTGTTCTTTGGATTTAACTCAATCCACCACATGCAAAAGTAGAATATTCTTTAGGGACCAATTTTATAGACAAATTTGTCTATATATATATATATATATATATATATATATATATATATATATATATATAGTCCAACTGTCTTCTACGTATATTCATAAGAATATATACATCAAGTTATTATTTTAAGTCACAATATATGTACTAAAGCCTCCCTGTTGGCGCTCCTACCTTTTCTATCTTTCTGCAAGTGGCTTCTGTTAGTTTGGTTTCCACTCTGAGTTAGACGTATATCTGCTCATACATATTTGTATATACTCATAAATCCTTTATCCACACATAGCCTTTAGCCTCATAGGGGCACAGTAGTTTTTTGTATATACTTTTTGTCTATGCATTCCTTTCTTTCTACTATTTGCTAAACTCTGAGGGGAGAGTTTATTACTACTGCTTTAAGGCCATAGCTCTAGTGCTTTCCATTTCCTATATCCCATTACCACTCATATCTGAACTAATTGAAAGGTTACAAGGAGCTAAAATCTTTACCAAACTAGATTTAAGAGGAGCCTATAACCTCATACGAATAAGATCTGGAGATGAGTGTTTAACAGCTTTTCATACAAGGTATGTCCTGTTCTGGTTCACCGTTATGCCATTTGGGTTATGTAACGCCTCAACAACCTTTCAACATTTAATCAATGATATTTTTCGTGATTTGTTGGACATCTGTGTAGTCATCTATCTGGACGACATCCTTATCTACTCCAACAACAATGACCATATAAAACATGTCCGTTGGGTTCTATCACGATTTTCAACCCACCACCTTTACACCAAACTTGAGAAATTCATATTTGATACCCATCAAATTTCCTTCCTTGGATATTATATTACATCTACTGGAATTAACATGGAAGATAAAGTATCTGCCATCACTGACTGACCTTTACCTATGATCAAAAAAGACGTTTACATTTTTTTAGGTTTTGCTAACTTTTACCGCAAATTTATTAAAGATTTTGCAAATATTACAAAACTCCTAACCCGACTAACTGGCAGTAACACAACTTTCATTTGGACCTCTGAGGCACAACAATGATTTAATTTATTTAAAACGAAATTCACCTCAGCACCAATACTTTGTGTCCCAAATCCACAGCATCAATATGTATTAAAAGTAGACACATCCAAATATGTCCTGAAAGATGTTTTACATCCTGTAGCCTATTATTCCAGATAAATGTCCCCAGCAGAATTTAATTATCCAGTTGGGGGAAAGGAGTTAATAGCTATCAAAGTTTCCCTTGAACACTGGAGGCATTTACTAGAAGGTTCAACTTTACCAATTATAATTTACACAGATCATAAAAATCTTGAATATTTAAAAACTAACAAGACACTTTCCAGTCGACAACTAAGGTGGAGTCTCTATTTTTCATGATTAATTTACCTTGTTACGTATAGACCAAGATCAAAAAATGGTAAGGCTGATGCTTTATCCAGGAAAGATCATACCCCTGGAACATTTTTTGGGCTTTACTAATGACCCTCCCCTTCACCTTTTTTTTTTTTGCTTGGTTATTTGATCCATAGTGCGGTTTAGACTACTCTCAGGCCCTTGCCGCTTCCTGCTAGCACGGGATTGATCTTGGAAAGAGATTCATCTTCAGAAACTGTTCGTAGCATCCTTAATACCACGAACCTGCTGAATTACTACCGTTTATATCAAACTTGGTTTTCATTCCGTACCGGACATCCGCTCCTCCCTGCATCACAGATCTTCCAGAGACACTGAGCATGTCGGCTCGCTATCATCATACTATATTAACATCTATCTTGAATGACTGTGATTAACTGTAACAAGCTTCTAGACACTGCATTGTCATTTCAATATTATTAATATCCTGTGTCCTCTTAACTCAGCTCAGATTCAATGGGTTACATTGTAACTTGTACAAGCACGTTTTAATTACGATCTACCTTAATAGTGGGATGGTTCACCCCCACTAGCTAGGGATATAAATTGCTATTAAATAGTCAACTTTAAATAGTCAACTACATTAGTAGCTACAACCTCTGACTGCACCTCAATGTTCTTATACTAATATTCAGTTCTCCTTTTACTTTGCAATAGATCCAAGGCAAGCAGAGAAGAGTATCACATATCACACGTACAGAGCCATTCCCCCCACACTTTTTTTTAACACCCTATTTTTAAAAAAATTCAAAATGTAACCAGGTATGACTGTTTCCCAATCATGAGAGCCATTGCACCATGTCTGTTATAGCTACCAAATACATCTTACCTTGAATCATTATTGGTAATAGATTAGTTTTCAATTTATCTCTTAGTTTTCACTACACTTTTCCTCTGTCTAAATCTATCTAAAGGATTATGAAACACCATAATGAAATCACCACCCACTATCATGTTTCCTTATAAAAAAAAATCCAGAAGTTTAATTTATAAGTCAAACCAAAATTTAGGGGAATGATTGTAAGGACATTGTGCATTACATTAGAGTAAATACTTGGGGCGCGATCCGATATACGGCGCAGGTTTCGGCGCAAGCGTGGAAACCTGCGCCGCCCGTAATTTCACCTAGCACATCGGGCTATTACATATATTTCACCGGCATTTCCTAAGTGCCGTAAGTCGGATAAACTAGTGATGTCCAGAAATAAGAGTAAATACAAATTTCTGGAGTCGCCAGTGACTTACGGCACTTTAGAAACTGCCGGCGCCTAAGAAAAGTAACAAATATTAAATCCCGTAACTGTCTAGCACGCCTTCCAAAAATAAGCCCGACACGTATACCCCTATATCCGCAATCCCCCCTCTCACTACTAATAATAAATGTATTAACCCCTAGACCGACAACCCCCCACAACGCAATAAGCCTGATTATTAACCCATAAACCCCCATAGCCCACACCGCAAGTAATAACTCAATTATTAACCCCTAAACCGCCATAGCCCACACCGCAATAAACCTATTATAGTATTAACCCCTAAACCGCCATAGCCCACAGCCTATTAAAGGGACATTATACACTCATTTTTTCTTTGCATAAATGTTTTGTAGATGATCTATTTATATAGTCCATGAAGTTTTTAAAAAAAACAAAAGTTTAGTTTTGCTTATTTTTAAATAACATTGCTCTGATTTTCAGACTCCTAACCAAGCCCCAAAGTTTTATGTGAATACCGTCAGCTACCTTCTCCAGCTTGCTCCTGTTTGTGTAATGGGTCTTTTCATATGCAAAAGAAGGGGGAGGGGGAAAGCGTCTTATTTCCCACTTGCAGTGGGCTTACCAGCTGCCTTTTCAACAAAGCTAAACTGAGAGCTTCTAAGTAAGTTTTTAAACAGTTTTATACTGGATTTTTATATCGGTATCTGTGCATCTTATTCTTTATAGTAGTGTCTATTACATGCAGTTATATAAAAATAAGTGTATACTGTCCCTTTAAATCTATTAACCCCTAATCTGCTGCCGCCAACGTCGCCGCCACTATAATAAAGTTATTAACCCCTAAACCTAAGTCTAACCCTAACACCCCCCTAACTTAATTATTATTTAAATAAATCTAAATAATATTACTATTATTAACTAAAGTATTCCTATTTAAAACTAAATACTTACCTGTAAAATAAACCCTAAGATAGCTACAATATAATTAATAATTACATTGTAGCTATTTTAGGATTTATTTTTATTTTACAGGCAACTTTGTATTTATTTTAACTAGGTACAATAGCTATTAAATAGTTAATAACTATTTAATAGCTACCTAGTTAAAATAATTACAAATTTACCTGTAAAATAAAACCTAACCTAAGTTACAATTACACCTAATACTACACTATCATTAAATTAATTAAATAAATTAACTACAATTACCTAAAATTAAATACAATAAAATAAACTATAGTACAAAAAACAAACACTAAATTACAGAAAATAAAAAAAAATTACAAGAAGTTTAAACTAATTACACCCTTTTATGCCCTACCCTATACTAAATTACAAATAGCCCTTAAAAGGGCTTTTTGCAGGGCATTGCCCCAAAGTAATCAGCTCTTTTACCAGCCCTTAAAAGGGCTTTTTGCGGGGCATTGCCCCAAAGTAATCAGCTCTTTTACCTGTAAAAAAACAAATACAATTCCCCCCAACATTACAACACACACACCCCTACTCTAAAATCCACCCAATCCCCCCTTAAAAAAACCTAACACTAACACCTTGAAGATCACCCTACCTTGAGCCATCTTCACCCAGCCGGGCAGAAGTCTTCATCCGATCGGGGCAGAAGAGGTCCTCCATCCGGCAGAAATCTTCATCCAAGCGGCATCTTCTATCTTCATCCATCCGACGAGGAGCGGCTCCATCTTCAAGACATCTGACGCGGAACATCCTTCTCGGCCGACGAGTACCCGACGAATGAAGATTCCTTTAAATTACGTCATCCAAGATGGTGTCCCTCGAATTCCGATTTACTGATAGGAATCGTTCAGCCAATCGGAATTAAGGTAGGAAAAATCCGATTGGCTTCAATCAGCCAATTGGATTGAAGTTCAATCCTATTGGCTGATCGAATTCGAGGGACGCCATCTTGGATGACGTCATTTAAAGGAACCTTCATTCGTCGGGTAGTCGGCGGCCGAGAAGGATGTTCCGCATCGGATGTCTTGAAGATGGAGCCGCTCCTCGTCGGATGGATGAAGAAAGAATATGCTGCTTGGATGAAGATTTCTGCCGGATGGAGGACCTCTTCTGCCCCGATTGGATGAAGACTTCTGCCGGATGAAGGACCACTTGTGCCCGGCTTCTTGGAGGACTTTCGGCCTGGCTGGGTGAAGACGGCTCAAGGTAGGGTGATCTTTAAGGGGTTAGTGTTAGGTTTTTTTAAGGGGGGATTGGGTGGGTTTTAGAGTAGGGGTGTGTGGGTGGTGGGTTGTAATGTTGGGGGTATTGTATTTCTTTTTTTACAGGTAAAAGAGCTGATTACTTTAGGGCAATGCCCCACAAAAAGCCCTTTTAAGGGCTATTTGTAATTTAGTATAGGGTACAGCATTTTATAATTTTGGGGGGCTTTTTTATTTTATTAGGGGGCTTAGATTAGGTGTAATTAGTTTAAACGTCTTGTAATTTATTTATTTTTTTCTGTAATTTAGTGTTTGTTTTTTGTACTATAGTTTATTTTATTGTATTTAATTTTAGGTAATTGTAGTTAATTTATTTAATTAATTTAATGATAGTGTAGTGTTAGGTGTAATTGTAACTTAGGTTAGGTTTTATTTTACAGGTAAATTTGTAATTATTTTAACTAGGTAGCTATTAAATAGTTATTAACTATTTAATAGCTATTGTACCTAGTTAAAATAAATACAAAGTTGCCTGTAAAATAAAAATAAATCCTAAAATAGCTACAATGTAATTATTAATTATATTGTAGCTATCTTAGGGTTTATTTTACAGGTAAGTATTTAGTTTTAAATAGGAATAATTTAGTTAATAATAGTACATTTATTTAGATTTATTTAAGTAATATTTAGGTTAGGGGGTGTCAGGGTTAATAACTTTATTATAGTGGCGGCGATGTTGCGGCAGATTAGGGGTTAATACATTTAATAGGCTATGTGGGCTATGACGGTTTAGAGGTTAATAATTTAGTTATTACTTGCGTTGTGGGCTATGGCGGTTTAGGTGTTAAAATACTTTATTAGTTATTGCGGTGGGGGAATGAGGTTGACAGGTAGATAGACATTGCGCATGCGTTAGGTGTTAGTTTTTTTTTTTGCAGGCATTTTAGGGAGTTACGGTGCTCCCATACTCAGTGCAAGGCTTGTTACGACTGCTTTTTATGGCGAGGTGAAAATGGAGTAAGATTTCTCCATTTTCGCCACGTAAGTCCTTGCGCTGGATATTGGATACCGATTTACGACGCAGCCCCATGTTAGCTTATGGGAGTAAATATTGCGGGCGACGGGTGAAATATACGATCGTAACTTCTATGTTACGCCGTATATAGGACGGCTTTTGGGGGCAGGCGACGCTGCATATGTAATAGAGGCCAATATCTGCCAATTTGACTTTGAATAAAATAAATCTTCCTTCAGCATCTAAAACGATAACACTTAATATTGCAAATACAATTACAAATCCCCACCCAACCAGTTTTAAGTTAACCTAAAGGGACATTAAACACTTTGAGATGGTTATATATATATATATATATATATATATATAAAACTTTGCAATACACTTTTATTATTTATTTTTTTATATCATATGTTATTTTCCTCACAGTCATTGGCTGCACACTCTAGTGACTTATTTTGAACTGTCTCTAACTGGCCTCAGCAGAGAAAAAAAAACTAAGTTATAACATGGCAGTACCCTTTGCTTTATAGAGAACTAATTAAACTTTAAAAAATATATCTACGTGTTATTCTCAGACTAATCTTTTCTTTAATGCATCATTCTATCTAGCATTTATTTAGTGTTTAATGTCCCTTCAATTCAAGATGAATATTTTGTAAAAATGCTACTTTTGTTCCAAGATCTTTGAGATGTTTAAGAATTACTTCTTTTCTTTTTTTTTTGATGGGAGAGGTTATAACCCCCCCACACACACACACACACACACACACACACATTCCAGGAAACAACTTTAAAGTGACAGTCAAGTCCCAAAAAAACTTTTATGATTTAAATAGGGCATGTAATTTTAAACAACTTTCCAATTTACTTTTATCACCAATTTTGCTTTGTTCTCTTGGTATTCTTAGTTGAAAGCTAAAACTAGGAGGTTCATATGCTAATTTCTTAGACCTTGAAGACTGCTTCTAATCTGAATGCATTTTGACCACTAAAGGGGATTAGTTCATGTGTTTCATATAGATAACATTGAGCTCATGCATGTGAAGTTACCCTGGAGTGAGCATTGATTGGCTAACATGCAAGTCTGTCAAAAAAAACTGAAATAAGGGGGCAGTTTACAAAGGCTTAGATACAAGGTAATCACAGAGGTAAAAAGTGTATTTCTATAACAGTGTTGGTTATGCAAAACTGGGGAATGTGTAATAAAGGGATTCTCTTTCTTTTTAAATAACAAAAATTATGGTGTTGACTGTCCCTTTAAGTTTTTCTTTCATGAGTTCTAAACAATGATATTAAAAGCCTGATGAAGAGAACGAGGGGATAAAAAAATAAACATACCCCATACATATATACAGTAGCATTCTACTCTTTGATTCTGCATTTCTATTTACTCTTAAAGTATTACTACAAAGACCTCTGCTTCTCTCAAATTATTTATAATCTTAAATTCTGATCCCATTTGCACCTTGAGTCTAGCTGGGTATATTATAGTAGCCTTAGTCCCATCCTTTGTTAGCTTGGAAAAAATTGGGGCTAATTCCTTTCTTCTGTTCATTGTCTCTATGGAAAAATCTTGAAATAACAATACTCTGCTATCCCTTTGAAGCAGCTCTTGTTTTTTTCCCCCTGTAATATTGAAGCAATTTAAACTTATCTTGATAATGTAAAATTATTGGCTTGGGCTTAATACCATTCATTTTGTTAACTTTAAAATCTCCTATTCTGTCTATTCTTTCTATAGCTATTGGATAACACGAGGGAGGCATTTACAATGCCTTTGGAAATATCTCAGACACTAATTTAAAGGGACAGTGTAGTCAAAATTAAACTTTCATGATTCAGATAGAGCATGCAATATTAAAAACTTTCCCATGTACTTTTATCATCAACTCTGCTTTGTTCTCTTGATATTCTTTGTTGAAAGCTAAACCTAGGTAGGCTCATATGGTAATTTATAAACCCTTAAAGGCTGCCTTTTATCTCAGTGCATTTTGACAGTTTTTCACAGCTAGACAGTGCTAGTTCATGTTTGCCACATAGATAACATTGTGCTCAGTTCCGTGGAGGTTTTGGAACTACATTTCCCATGATGCTCAGACAGCATTTCCCATGATGTTCAGAGACTTTAAGCTGGCTTAGCAGGCTGGGTGAGCATCATAGGAAATGTAGTTCCAAAACCTCTGGAGTGCTAAGGTTGAGTACCCCTGATCTAAGTCTTCAAACCAAAGACCCTCTATGTTTTACTCTACCCATCTGCAAAACCTACTGTAGTTGTACTGCACTTTCTGTTTTTCACTATGGTTATTAACAAATATTATTAGCTTCCATTTAATGTAACTATATATATATATATATATATATATATATATATATATATACACATATATATGTATACATTGATGATTGATGATACAGATAGAGCATGCCATTTTAAACAACTTTCCATTTAACTTATCAACTCTGCTTCTCTCGATATGCTTTGTTGAAGGAGCAGCAATGCACTACTGGGAGGTAGCTGAACACATCTGGCAAGCCAATGACAAGAGCCATATACTGTATATGCAGCCACCAATCACCATTTAGCTCTCGGTAGTACATTGCTGCTCCTTAACCCACCTAGGTATGCTTTTCAACAAAGGATATCAAGAGAACACAAAAAATTGGATAATAGAAGTAGAATGGACTGTTCCTTTAATTTCAATACCATGAAGTTATATATTAACACATTATTATACAGTAATATTTAAATAATTAAAATAGAAAATATTAATTTACCTTTGGTATAATGTAACCTCTGAAGAAGACATCATTTGTGGTTGCGTGAGGAAGGCCAGTGGGGATAATGTCACTAAATCTCTGGATTTCATGAATAACCGCATCAGTATAGGGCATCTTCACTCTGTCTTCTGTGCAGGGACATCGGTCACGACCTATTACTCTGTCTATCTCATCTTGTATTTTCTCTGGTCAAGACACAATAAGGGAGTTAGCTAGGATCTGGGGAACAAAATTTGGAATGAAGTTTGATTATGGAGGAGAAACAAAGAAGGAAGAATTGCAGCTGATTGGATAATGGAATTTAAATAAGTAACTTAAAATATAAGTAGTGGATATTAAAGCAATAGAGAGTGGTAAGAGCAGCAGAGCAAGGTAAGAAGATGTTTTTTTTTTATTTGTTGTTTTGATCTAAGAAATATAAGTGGTTGTGATCGGTGCAAACTTGTATGTATGAATATGGAGGGGAAGAGATCATCAAAGCTCGCCAGCATGGAGAGAAATGACTCGAAATCTTAGAGGGCTTTTTTGAGCATTATATTCTAATGTGTGTGTCTCTCCGTCTCACACCCAGAACCCTACATGGCTACATAAACAGTTTCTTTTTTATATATAATTTTTTTTTATTTGAAATATAAAGACTTAAAGGATCAGTAAACTTTTCAAAACATTAGTCATGAAAATCTTTTGTTTTACAATTTAAAGTTAAATAAGCATAATGTAATATTTAAAAAAAATATATATTATAATTTTTAACAAATATTACCCCAAAGTTTCTTATTTAACTGCCGTGAAGTATGCACCAAGCAATTCTTTATAAAAGGTAGGCGTGTCAGCAAAACTGTTTCACCAATCACATATTACCCTATAATGAGCTTCTGCATATTCATTAGCAGCTGAGCGAGTACCCGATCACATGCGCAGTAGCTCTTAATAATAATAATAGTGCTGTGTTGTGACAGAAAAGCTCTGCAATGCATACATGCTGAATTTCTTCAGAATGTATTTAATAATCTTTAGTGACTAACATCTGTGCTGCTGGCTCCTCTTCAACACCCCCTGTGAGGATACATAGTTTTTGTCGCGCTAAAGTCTTTGAGATTGCAGTGTGTTTAAAGACATGCCCCTTTTTCTTTATGTGTCAGTGTGTGGGGAACTGAGCAGTCTCCTGAACGATCAACACAAACATAGCAAAGCCGTATTTCTTCTTGACAGGAGGAGCATGAAAGCTACACAGCTACAAAGGAATGTCCCACTGTCTCATCCTGACACGGAGCTGCATGAATCTTATCTAAAACTAACAATTGTGCTGCCAGGTCCTCACCAGCCCCCTGCAAGGCTAAATAAACAAATCTTGAGTGACAAATTAAACTATGCAGCCAGACCCCCTACACGGCAAAAAAATCTTACTCACATTACAGAGGGGATCTGTATAATAAAGGGAAATGACAATGAGTGACTCACGAGTTGAAGGTAGAAGTGGAGCTGACAAGTTACACATCAGATAAATTAAGTTAAACTTGAGTTGAGTGACTACCGCTCCCCCCCTTCCTAATACAGCACTGTGTGAGCTTCTGGTAACACACTAAGGGCTAGATTTATTAAGCCCCTACGGCAGCAAGTTCTCTCAAGAACTTGCTCGCCGTCATTTATCAAGCAGCGGTCACCAGACCGCTGCTTCTTAGCCTCTTCGCCACCTCTAATGTGGCGAAATTCAATCTCCTCTGTCTAGTCAGAACGAGGAGATTGACAGCTCCTGCCCGCGCGTGATTGGCTGTGCGTGGGCAGGGGGCGGGATTGCATGCGAGCGCAAAATTGTGCTCGTGTGCATGCCGAATACCTGCGGGTATTTTCGCCCCGCCACAGGCGAGCTGAGGCGTACAGGGGCGAAATAAAGTCCTTACTTTGTACTTTTTAGATATTAAACATTTTTTTTTGTATTTAATGTCCCTTTAACAATTTCATATCTCAGCATATTCAAAAGACGGAAAAAACGGAGAAGAAAAACATAAAATTCCAGATATTGACATTATACAGATGTAAAATATTCATCAAATATATTTAATATTTAACATTTTCATTTTTCTTTATCTCTCAGAGTATGTTATATTGAAATCATGGAGTAACCTATGCCTAATTCGAACAAAATATATCGTTGGTTAGATTTTATCTCCATTTAAATGCGGCTATAATGTATTAATAAAATAATAAACTCTTTGGGTCTTTTTTCTTTGTCATATAATACATCATATTATATTATTTGTCATATAATACATCATACGCTGGTGCAATGCCGCCCCCTGCAGATTCGTGGACAATCGGCCGCTAGCACAGGGTGTCAATCAACCTGATCGTATTCGTTTGGGTTGATTCCTGTCCGCTGCCTCAGAGCAGGCGGACAAGTTATGGAGCAGCGGTCTTTAGACCGCTGCTGAAGGCTCGCCGGAAACAACGGGCATCAAGCTTCATATGGAGCTTGATCAATCGGCCCCATTGTTTGGACATTTTAAAATCTTGTTGATCTTAAACCATGCTGTTAATATTCCTTTATATTTATACATAATATTGTTTTTCACTATGGAGTCAAATTTCTTCATTTCTGTATGTAATGCAAATGCCATGTTCACTCCCTTTAGCGTTATTTTTACCAGAGTATTCACATAAAAACGTTCTGCTCCAGCTAACCAGTCGATGGTCATTCTTGCTAATGATGCAAGATTGTATAAGTGAATATCAGGTACCCCCATACCACCTCCCAATATTGGTAGTTTAATTATTTCTAAACTTATATGAGTCCCCCCCCCCCCAAAGGAATTTATTAAAAATCCTATTTAGTATCTTAATATCTTTCCTTGGGATCAGTAATGGTAACATATTTAAGGGGTATAAGATTTTAGGTAAGATCATCTTTTTTTTTTTATTTATTTTTTAATTATTTTTATTGAGGTTAAAAGAAAAAGAAAAACATAGTACAGGCAAAGAAAAACTTTGTTTCAAATACAATATGCAATGTTAAACGACACAATATACAAACAGTTAATTGCCCAATTATAAGATAACCTCAGGTTTTCAATTTAAGGAGAGTCCCCTTGGAATATAATATAAGATCATAGACAATGGTTTCCCTCTACAAAAAATAGAGGCCTCTCTTGGACCTCCTGAAAGAGAATTTGATACCTTATAGGGAATTTTAAGGGACTCAAAGAAAATAACAAAATGGGCCACTTTTGGACCCTAAATGCCTAGGATAAAGAATTTTTACATGCAAAATATGTACAAGTATAAACTAGACAGGGTAAACAAAATGTGTTGAACTGATAATGTTAAGTAATATAGGGCAACATACATCAAGCCCGTTGTACTATGAACCCTCTAAATGAAACATAAGGCCACTTTTGGACCTGTAGCATTACCTAAAATATGAAGCTACAGAGGGTTGAAGCCTATATTTTCTAATTTTATATAAATGTATAACACAGATGATATATAATAAAGTAAGTAGTGTAGCTTATGACACTTTAACAAGATAGTACAATAACAGGAGATTATAGATTATAGATGGGGCTCTGCCTGTAATATAGCTGAAGTGAAACATTTTAATGCTTGAAGTAGGGTGGAGTAACATTTTAGTAAAAAACACGGAAGCATTCCTAAGTGCATTCATATTATAAATGACAATAGCGCAGTGTGCTGGGGTATAGAAAATGGGAAAGGGAGCAACTAACATTAACCCATCCTCCACCAGAGTTCAAACGACCCCAAATATAAACATGGGATTATGGTAAGGATAGATCTCTACACCAAAGTAAATATTTTATACCAAATGAAGTAAGTCCCAGCCGTAATTAGTACATAACCAGCGTAAGTATTATATGGCTGAATACTAGATATGGCTCTTGATGTGGGGTTGGGGGCACAAATGTATATATAGGCTATTACCCATAAGCCCAATAGCGTGCCTGCAAAAGTTCATCCTATATTTTAATAGCTGAAGGGGTTAGTACATGTTCCGTAGCAAAGATGAATGTATAGAAGAAAAGTGCCACAGGTAATCTGAAGCGGACTGAGAACAGTAAAAGACAACGTTAGTGCTAAATATCCTGAGTGTTTTAGCAGGCATACAGGCATTATGTGTAGGGGTAGTTCAGCCAAAACCTGCCTTAACGGTTCTAGCACTATACCAAGGATCTGTCCTCACTATCAAGTGGAACCGAGTACTGGAGGGCAAATTGAGTGGGCTATCTCGGTCGTACCTCCCGGACACTGTTTTAGCAAGTAGCTGTGTAGCAAAAACGTCTCTCTTTTCCTCCACAACAGCCGTTTCCGCCGGAATGCTTGGGGACTTGTAGGGCTCGCAGCAGCCAGGGACTGTGCCCCGTTTTAGCGATTGCACGGTTAGATAGATCACCGGCTGTGTATCCGTGAACATGCTTGGTAGCTCTACACACCGGCCCTCCTCCCCCATGCTCAGCGTGCAGTCTTTCATGTCTGTCAGCTCAGACAAATGGGTCAAAGTGTCAGACTCTCTCCAACGTCTCGCAGGGCAACTGGTGACTGGGGTCAGCTCCCTTAGGGACCGCTGCAGCAGCTCCATATCTTCAGGTATGTGCGGTTCCTCGGCTGTAGTCTGTACAGCATGCTGACTTGTCGCTACGTTTGGGTCAAATATAGATTTTCCGTTTTCATGCCGAGTTTCAGGACATATTGTCTCCTCTGTTACTGCAGTAGTTTCCCCCTGAAGGCTGGGCAAGGTTGATGCCTGCGGCTGCTCCAAGGCTTTCTTATTCTGGGGCGACATAGAACGGAATGACTGTTCAATAACATTACAGATTTTAATTCTGTGTTCTTCCAAAAGCAAGGCCAGCTCAGCTAAACATATCTGAGTGTTCTCCATTATATTGTGAAGGCTGCACACTTTAGGCACAGTTAGTTGTGGGGACAGTGTTGAGGCTTCGGTTGTAGGGGAAGGCCCCAAAGTTAGCAGTCCGGTACTGAGGGCAGTTAAGCCGTGTCCCAATCCAATACCCTAAATCTCGGATCAGGTCACCTACATACAAGTCTCTCCACTACTTTAAGTTGAATATTACTGAAGCTCAGTGCGACCATTAAGAAGTCCCCCAAGATCATCATTTTTATTACATGTACTTTCCCCATCAATGAGATTGGCAAATTATATCATCTTTTAAGAGTTTGTTCTATAGATAAATATATTTTTTCATAATTAAGATTGTACCATTTATCTGGATTAGCGGAAATATTAATACCCAGATAATTTATAAATTTAGGAGGAGTTATTAACAAAAATGGACTGATATCACAATCTTCCTTCTTATTTAGCCATAAAACTTGTGATTTGCTTCTATTAATTTTAAAACCTGAAAATGGACCGAATTCATTAATAACTTCAAAGATTTTTTGTACGTTTTTCTTTGGATCTTGTATAAATAGCAACATCATTTGAATATTGAGCAAGATGATATATTTTCCCATCTACTTTTTCACCTGGGTATATGTCTCTCAATTTAGTCGCAAGTGGTTCCACAACCAAATTATACAAAAGTGTAGACGACCTCTCTCCGTTTACAATAAGGGAGGCAATAGTGTTAGAATAAACACTCCTACAATTTGCCTTTCTAAAATGCTTTGAGGGGCATTACACAGTACTGGCGAGATTTCTTAAATCCTCTTGCCATACCGGAGAACCTACGATCATTAGGCCTTTAGTGAGAGGTATATAATGGTGTGTTTATAGGTACAAAGGGGAAGAGAGATGAGAGGTGTAAATATGATAGAGACAACTCATCATTAGCAATCAACTCCAGGAACTCTTTACATATAGGGGTAGATTTAACAAGCAGCGGGATGCTGCTTTCTACGCCCATTGTTTCTGGTTCGCCAGAAACGAAAGTTAAGAAGCAGCGGTCGTAAGCGTTCGACTGAAATCATCCCGATCCGATCTGGATGATTCACCCCCCTGCTAGCCGCCGATTGGCCGCCAGTGAGCAGTTGGCGGCATTGCACAAGCAAGTCACTAGAAATGTTTGTGCAATGATAAATGCCAACAGTGTATGCTGTCGGCATTTATCGATGTCTGCTTGCCATTTAATAAATTTACCCCATATTCTCTAGGGTTGCCAGCTGTCCTTGAAACAAATACTAGACAGCCAAAAAAATAAACTTGGGGCAGAGGGGGAAACGGTTTAAAGCACAGTAGGGTCTTGTGGCAGAACAAAATCTTAAATGTATTGTTATGATATATATATATATTAACTTGTATCAAGGTCATTAAAATGTAACAATAATAAAGAGTTTGTTCAACAGGTAGGAGGAACACAGTCATAGTGGTGTTTTGACAACTTGGTGTCAAAGATCATTTTTGAAGACAGGCTGTGATGATAAATTTTGATTCATGCCATGCCTTATTCTAGTGCAATACCTGCAAAGGTTGAACTACAAATACTTTAAGGTAGATGCAGAGTTAACTATGTCCTCAAAGTACTAAATGGCAGCTATGTAGAAGCCAAAGTGTTATATTAAACATTCAACTAATATAAAATGTTATTTTACCAGCACACACGGTAAACTTATAGAAACATAGGAGGATGTAAAGTATCCCATACAGTTCCTTTCTTTTTCTTATAGTAGTGGAGAATTAAGATATGTATGGAAAAAGTTGGAGGATATGTAGCCATTGTCATCATTTTCCAACAAAAACAGTTCTTTTACTTCAGAACAGTTGTAAGGAATGTTAAATAAAATGCAAAGTTCACTTCTCACTGATTCCACGTACTGTCTGTTTAATTCAACTGACCACACATTGTTCATGACATTAAAAATTCTTTTCATACCAGAATTTGAGACAGGAATCGATTGACAGTACTGAAATAACTTTAGTAAACTTGGGGCAGATTCTTGACTAAACAAATGCTTTCATTTATCAAGGGATGTTGTACCCTGCAGAGGAGTAAACACTCACTTTATCAAACAGTGAATTAGGAGGAAGCTCTTCTTTCCAATGAGCAACTTTCTGTTATTTCTTCCAAGGATGGAGATTTTCTTTGGTTTTCAAGACTCAAAACATTTACAGGCTGATACATTGGATTATCAAAAGGATACCAATTCTCTAGATAACGAAGAGCTCTTATGTAAACATCTATAGTGCTTCTTCTTGAAAGGTTTCAACTGAATGTACTGGTAAATAGTTTTTTACATAAAGCAAATGTAACCTTCATTCCAAAAAAATTCTCATCAAATTTTTTTTAAGGAATTTGAAAATCTTTCCATAAAAAAATTAAGATCACGGGAGAGTGTTGATCTGTTTTCTAATTTGAGTAGTTTATTTTCAAATAAAGACATAAAAAAAGTAAGAAAAATAAAGATAAATCTCTGATATTGTTGGTTGTTCATCACTTGCCATTTCATCTTGCTGATCTGAATTTTTTTTCCATATTGCCTTATGGCAGTCATCACATCCAAGTGAAAGAAATAAGCTTTCAGTAGGCGCCAGTTCTGTAACAACCTCTCTACTGCATTAAATAAGCTAAGCCACCAAGTTGGGACATGTCTGACAACTTCATGGAACTTTGCTTCACAAAATTAAAAAAAAACCCTCTCAACTTTTCTCGTTTCTTAGCTGAGTTAGACAATTCTGCAAAAACCTTTAAAACTACATTTTCAATGTCAAAGGACAAAACTTTTAAAGCATTTTTTGCACAGTTATGCATAATATGGTTATTGCAGTGAGCTGCAATAATATTTTCATTCTCATTAATTAACTTTTGGTTAACAGATTTGTTAACACCATAGTTTACTGAATCATTTGCTCCATATGCTGTAACATTGTTTAGCGATAATCTTTTCTCATTGATCACACAACAAAGATGATCTTTAATAGATTGGGAATCTTTAAATGCATCTTCATAAAAATCTAAAATCCTGAAACATTGTCCTTTCTGAGGGGTAAAGTATTGTATTACAACAGGGATTTCATTTTTCGATTTCCTTTATTGGAAGCATCAGTTGCAATAGAAAAGGGAAACCATTCTTTAGTTTTTTTACAAGTTCAACTGAGAAAGGATATAGGATATTATTTACTATAGAATAAGTTTTTGTGCCTCCCGCTGTAATTTTCTTTACAATTTCTGAATCTTGCATGACTTGTTTCAGCACTTTACAATTTCTATTGATATGGCTTTTAACTAGGCTATCTCTTTTGTCAGCCCCTCTTCTGCAACCCTAGGGAGAGGAGTGACCACTACGTCAGTACTATTACTATTTGTAAACAATCAGTCAGCACAGGCAACAGGGAGATGAGCAGTGGCTGCACATGAAAGCGTTTGCAGCTATAGGAAGTGACTAAACCCATGTAAGGGTGCTTCACTGAACACACCCCCCTTTCTCCCATACCTCACTAGAGCAGAATCTGGCCAAGTGTACAGAGAGCGATACATGCTCAGTGGGAGGAGTGGCCACCACGTCAGAATTGTAAGTAAACAAACTGTCAGTGCAGACAGCGGGGACATGAGCAGCTGCTGCATATGAATGCGCTTGCAGCGAGAGTTAGCGATCCAACCTATGCTAGGAGGTAGGGCCCTCTTTGCCACGGCTAGGTACACAGAAAAATGAGAGAAGCGGCTATAAACATAGCTCCGATCGGCTGCACACAACAAAATAGAAAACGTGCAGTTTTTTTCTATACAAATGTTCTGAATTAGCGAGGGGCCAAGATCAAAGCAGCAAAAGAGTATCTCTCAATATAGCGCTTAACACATTATAGGTGATAGTTTAATAGAACATTTAGAATACTTAATCATATCAGTTCTTGCCTTAAAATTAAAACTGTCAACAGTGTAGTCATTATTGAACACAGGTGTCACGGTCCAAGTATAGAATGTCACTATTGGTTGAATAGGGAAGAGGTGTGAGCACCTGTAAGGATATGTTTAGTTGTTTTAGAGAACACTACAATTACAGCTTACTGCTTTATGCAGGACCACTCAGTCTCACACCTTACCTTTGATTATGTAACAAAAGTATTAGACAAGGGAGGAGCAGTTGATGTAGCATATCTAGATTTCAGCAAAGCATTTGACACCGTCCCACACAATAAACTTATTCACAAACTATATCTTCTTGGTCTAGATTCAAAAATTGTGAACTGGGTGGAATGCTGGCTTAAGGACAGAAAACAAAGTGTCTTAGTAAATGGAGTTCATTCAGCAGAGGGGGCTGTTACTAGTGGTGTTCCTCAGGGGTCAGTTCTGGGGCCTGTTTTGTTTAACATATTTATCTGCGATATCATCAAAGGGCTACAGGGGAAAGTATGTCTCTTTGCAGATGATACAAAAATTTGCAACAGAGTGGATGTTCCAGGGGGGGGTAGACAAAATGAGAAGTGATATACAACAATTGGAGGATTGGACAAACGACTGGGGTCTAAAGTTTAACACAGCAAAGTGTAAAATAATGCATTTAGGGAAGAAAAATCCAAATGTTAATTACAGACTCAATGACACTTTACTGACTGTTACAGACGAGGAACAGGACTTGGGAATTATTATTTCAGATGATTTAAAACTTAGTAAACAATGTAGTAATGCAGCGAGTAATGCAAGCAGAATGCTTGGATGTATTGGTAGAGGTATTTGCAGCAGAAATAGTAAGGTTCTTATGCCACTTTATAGATCATTAGTTAGGCCTCATCTTGAGTATTGTGTGCAGTTCTGGAGACCATATCTTCAGAAGGATATTAACAAACTTGAATCTGTGCAAAGGAGGGCTACCAAAATGGTACATGGTCTAAAAAATAAAACTTACCAGGATAGGCTCATTGACCTAAATATGTATAGCTTAGAGGAGAGAAGGGAAAGAGGTGATATGATAGCAACTTTCAAGTACATTAAAGGGTTTAGTAAAACTGAGGCTGTGGGTATTTTACATAAAATGGAAAATTCAAGAACAAGGGGTCATGAGCTCAAGCTAAAGGGTAGTAGATTCAGAAGTAATTTGAGGAAGCACTTCTTTACAGAAAGAGTGATTGATTTATGGAATAAACTTCCTCAAGAGGTAGTAGCAACAAACACTGTGGGGGACTTTAAAAATGCATGGGACAAGCATAGGGCTATCCTACGAACTAGATAAGTTTATACTGTTAGGTAAGGTCGGGCAGACTTGCTGGGCCTATGGCTCTTATCTGCCGTCAATATCTATGTTTCTATGTTTCTACCTCGGATTCCCACAGATTTAACTTAAGGGAACCCTGATATGCTCATTGATCTGAGGGTCACTACAGCAGGGTAGCTGAGTGAAAACGGAACCTTCACGCAACAATAACTGCTTGTAGCAGAAAAGAGAGTAAGTCTTATAGGATTGACTTCAGCAGTAGTGAAAGAGTTAATTAGTGCAGGTGCCTTAATTCAAACAGTCTAGCAGTGTAAATAGTTTATGCAGCAGGCTTTAGCAAACACACTGAAATTCACACAGTACTTTGATAAGTGAATAAATCAACCTCTGGTCATTTTGTAAACCATACTTTGATAATGAATATTAGTAATTTCCAGAGTTGTTCAATCAGAGTAATATAAGCTGTGTTTAACTGATGAAACAGATATAGTTTAAGTTAAAGCAAACAGTTCATTTCAAGCACAATAGAGGTTAATTGTTGTAAAGTTTGAAATATGCTTAGGCAGTCCGATAATGAATAATGGTAGTTGTAATAATCTTTGTCACAGTTATTTGTTTGCAATTTGGTAAGTAGCAGTAAGAGGTTTAGTGCATATTTGATATCTGAAGCGAATATGAATATCCAGCAAGTGAGAGTTTCACAATTAATATATAGTAAGTGTAATGAGGTTGCAGCAATACACACAGTTCATACAATGCAATATATACAGACCAGTAATATTGGAGATGATATTAGCACAGAGCGATACAGTTACCAGACAGCAACAAGTCCCAGCGGTATCACAGAGAGCCTGGCTGAGAACCGCGGCGGGAGAATGTCGGGCGTGACGTCACACGCTGCAGGGAACAACCTCAATACAGGAGAGAGACTGAGAAATCTCTTAGTGAACAAACGGAGCAAAACTTCAGGCACAAAAGAGAATCTGCAGGTTGATTCGAGTAGGCAGAAACTCAGGGTGAGCAATAAGTTGAAAATACAAAGTTGTATAAACGGCTAGGTCTCTTCTGAAGCAGCTTGACACTGAGCAACAAATTACCAAGCAATGAGTTCTGTTGGGAGGAGCCTTAAATAGGGGTAGTGAGTTCACATTCTTAAAGGCACAGTGTGAGAAGAGATAAATCCCTGACAGGACACCCCCCCAAGGAGCCGCTCCGCGGATCAAGGACCAGGACGATCAGGATTTCTACGATGAAACAAGGAGACAAGACGTGGTGCAGAGACATTATTGGAAGGCTCCCAAGAGTCCTCCTCAGGACCAAACCCTTTCCAACTGACAAGATATTGAAGTTGATTACGATGGTAACGAGAGTCTAGGATAGACTCAATCTCATATTCCATGCCATCAATGACTGAAGGATCCACCGTGTCATTCTGAGTCGTGTCTCTGATTGTACTGTACGGTTTCAAAAGAGAAACGTGGAATGTGGGATGTATCTTTAGAGAGTCTGGGAGTTTAAGTGTTACAGCATTAACATTGATGACCTTTTGTATTGGATAAGGCCCTAAATATAGAGAAGCGAGTTTTTTAGATGGAACTTGTAAGCGTAAATGTTTAGTGCTTAACCAGACTTTGTCACCAATCTTGTAAGCTGGAGGCTTGGATCTACGTAGATCGTAATGGTGTTTCTGAACAGCCTGAGATTCTAGTAAAACTTGTTTCAATGTTGTGAAATTGGTGGCAATGGTGTTAACAAGATCATTAACTATAGGCATGTCGGAATTGTTGATCCGATTTGGGTAGTATGAGGGATGAAATCCGTAGTTGATGTAAAATGGTGTCATTTTAGTTGATGAATTTACGGCATTATTATGGGCAAATTCCGCAGTAGCAAGTAGAGAATGCCAGTTATCTTGTTGTTGAGTGCAGTAGCAACGAAGGTACTGCTCTAATGTTTGATTTGTTCTTTCTGTTTGACCATTCGTTTGTGGATGATAAGCGGTACTCAAACGTTTAGTAATGTTAAGAGAGGAGCACAGTTGATTCCAAAACCTTGAGGTGAATTGCGTACCTCTATCTGTGGTAATTGTTTCAGGTAGACCATGTAGTTTTACAATGTGATTCAAAAATAGTGAAGCAGTTTCTGAAGATGTAGGCAATCCTCTATGTGGTAGGAAATGTGCCATTTTAGAGAATAAGTCCACTACTACTAATATGGTGTTATAATTAGCTGATGAAGGTAGATCAACAATAAAATCCATAGCAATCGCTGCCCAAGGTCTGTCTGGTACTGGTAAAGAGAGAAGGTAACCATA
Source organism: Bombina bombina (assembly GCF_027579735.1). NCBI lineage: Eukaryota > Metazoa > Chordata > Amphibia > Anura > Bombinatoridae > Bombina > Bombina bombina. Next base: position 495,109,570 of record NC_069505.1, on the reverse strand, counting down.
GGGACTCTTATGCTGATGTTTCTTAGTTGTACATACCATACAGGAATCAATATACTGTTTAATAGTATCATTCACCTTTGGCCACCAGTAATTCCTTTTAATCAAATGAGCAGTTCTATGAACTCCGGGATGACCAGCCAATAAAGAGTCGTGAGCAGAGGTAAGTATCTCATTCCTGAGAGAAGGAGGTATATATAATAGAGTGCCATGGTAGTATAAGTTGTCTGAATGTTTTAGTACATCCAAATGACCCAAAGATGAATCATCCTTCAGATGTTCTTGTAAGATGGTTTTAAACTCAGTTGTTAAACAAATAATTCTATCCGGAGGTATGATAGATGAAGGAGAAAGCACATCAGTAGGACGAGGGTCTTTTCTAGAAAGAGCATCAGCTTTCATATTTTTGGATCCTGGTCTATAAGTAATGACGTAATCAAAACGAGAAAAGAACAAACTCCATCGAACCTGGCGAGCAGTAAGGGTCTTGTTTGATTTTAAATATTCTAAATTACGGTGATCAGTATAGATGGTGATTGGATATGTTGCACCCTCTAGGAGGTGTCGCCAAAACTCCAAAGCTGATTTGATTGCAAGAAGTTCCTTATCACCGATTCCATAATTAATCTCTGCTGAACTCATAGTTCTAGAATAGTAGGAGACAGGATGTAAAGGTTCTTTTTCAGAACGTCTTTGAGATAAAACAGCCCCCACAGCAAACTCAGAAGCATCGACTTCTAGCGTAAATTGACATGTGGGATCTGGAAATTGTAAAATAGGGGCTGAAACAAATTTAGTTTTTAGAGTATTAAAGGAATGATCAGCATCTTGATTCCATACAAACTTAACTTGCTTACGTGTTAGCGTAGTGAGAGGTCTGACAATAAGAGAAAAATCTTTAATGAACTTTCTATAAAAGTTCGCAAAGCCAAGGAATCTTTGAACATCTTTTTTATTACGTGGAATAGGCCAATTAGTGATAGCTTCTACTTTGCTTGACTCCATTGAAATTCCAGCTGGTGAGATGCAATAACCAAGGAATGTTATGGTGTTTGTATTAAAAATACACTTTTCAAGCTTTGCATATAGATGGTGTGCCCTTAAACGTGTCAATACTTGTTTGACATGTACAATGTGAGCCTGTAGAGAATTTGAGTAAACCAAGATGTCATCCAAGTATACGACAATACAAATATCTAACAAATCATGAAAGACATCATTTATAAAACATTGAAAAGTCGCTGGGGCATTGCACAACCCAAAGGGCATTACAGTGTATTCATACAAACCGTATCTAGTACGAAATGCAGTTAACCATTCATCCCCTGCCCTCATCCTAATCAGATTGTAAGCACCTCTGAGGTCAAGTTTAGTAAAAACTGTGGCACCTTGTAAACGTTCAATAAGTTCAGGTATGAGGGGCAGGGGGTATCTGTTCTTTTTTGTGCATTTGTTCAACTGCCTATAATCGATGATGGGTCTAAGACTGCCATCCTTGTTTTTTACAAAGAACATTGCTGCAGCTGCAGAGGATGTGGAAGGTCTAATAAAGCCTTTTTTCAGGTTATCATCTAAATATTCTTTTAAATGATTTAATTCTGGCTGTGACAATGGATATATATGTCCATATGATATGGAGCTTCCAGGTATAAGATCAATAGGACAGTCATAGTCTCTGTGTGGAGGTAAAGACTCAGCCTCCTTTTTGTCAAAAACATCAGCAAATTCACTATAACATTCTGGTAACTTATGTTCAGTGATATGACAAAGTGTGTGTACCCCAAAACAGGATTGTTTACAGTGGTTTGAATCAAAAACTACTGATGCTGTGGACCACGATATAGTGGGATTATGCTTTATTAACCAATTCAGTCCAAGGATTAGTGGATAAACAGAAGATGGAAGAACATCAAAACAAATAAGCTCTGTGTGTCCTGAAGGGGTAACCACTTTGAGTGGGATAGTGTGGTGAGTTATGGGACCAGAGCTAAAGAATGAACCGTCAACCAGACGAATAGCTAATGCAAAACTCTTCTTTATTAGTGGGATGTGATTATTAACAACAAAAGTGTTATCAGCAAAATTCCCAGAAGCCCCAGAGTCAATTATGGCCTGAACGTTTATCTTCTGATGGGACCACTGTAAGGAGACATAAATAGATAGATGAGATTTTATGCTGTCAACCAAATTAACTGTATGGTTATTGTATGGAGTCTTACCCTTCTTTTGTCGAATCAGAGAGGGACAGTCCCTAACAGCATGGTTCTTTTCAGCACAGTATAGACATAAGTTTAGTAGCTTACGCCTAGCTTTCTCCTCAGGTCTCAAGGGTCCCCTAATAACTGCAACATCCATGGGTTCTTCTATGGGTCTAGTGAATGCTGTGGAAGGAGTTGAGTGATGATAATTGGGGGTTCTTCTGGGGGTAGTCTCTGAATAAGATCTCTCTGACTTCCTTTCCCTAAGTCGACAATCTATGCCAATAGAGAGAGTCATCAATTCATCCAAGTCCTCTGGAATCACACCCCTTGCCAACTCATCCTTAACTGCATCATTGAGTCCCAGACGGAACTGATTGCGTAGAGCAGGAATATTCCACAGGGTGTCAGGAGCCCATCTTTTAAATTCAGTAATGTAGTCTTCTACAATTCTTTTGCCCTGCCTTAGAGACCTAATGGCAGTTTCAGCAGTATTTTTTCTATTGTGATCTTCATATAAAAGAGACATAGCAGAAAAAAAATCTTCTAGGGAATTTAGGATAGGATCATTTTTTTCATAAAAAGCATTGGCCCAAGACCTGGCCTCACCTCTGAGAAATGAAATTACAGTTAGAACTCTAATCCTGTCAGTTGGGTATGACTTAGGTTTCAAAGTAAAAAGCAGAGTGCAGGAATTCCTGAAATCCCTAAACATAGCTCTGTCCCCAGAGAACTTTTCAGGTGGACTAACAATGGGTTCTGGAGTTGACTCAACATTAGGAGTTTTGTTAGCAAGATGATCATTAATACATTTTTTTATACTCTGATTCTCTAGTTGTATATCCCTTAAGCCTTGAATCATGTGATCCATACTCTGAGCTAAAGATCCAACTCTCCTGGACAGTTCACTTACATCCATGATTTTAGCTGTTAGTAGTATTCCTTTTTTAAGGCTTGGTAATATGTAAGGATATGTTTAGTTGTTTTAGAGAACACTACAATTACAGCTTACTGCTTTATGCAGGACCACTCAGTCTCACACCTTACCTCGGATTCCCACAGATTTAACTTAAGGGAACCCTGATATGCTCATTGATCTGAGGGTCACTACAGCAGGGTAGCTGAGTGAAAACGGAACCTTCACGCAACAATAACTGCTTGTAGCAGAAAAGAGAGTAAGTCTTATAGGATTGACTTCAGCAGTAGTGAAAGAGTTAATTAGTGCAGGTGCCTTAATTCAAACAGTCTAGCAGTGTAAATAGTTTATGCAGCAGGCTTTAGCAAACACACTGAAATTCACACAGTACTTTGATAAGTGAATAAATCAACCTCTGGTCATTTTGTAAACCATACTTTGATAATGAATATTAGTAATTTCCAGAGTTGTTCAATCAGAGTAATATAAGCTGTGTTTAACTGATGAAACAGATATAGTTTAAGTTAAAGCAAACAGTTCATTTCAAGCACAATAGAGGTTAATTGTTGTAAAGTTTGAAATATGCTTAGGCAGTCCGATAATGAATAATGGTAGTTGTAATAATCTTTGTCACAGTTATTTGTTTGCAATTTGGTAAGTAGCAGTAAGAGGTTTAGTGCATATTTGATATCTGAAGCGAATATGAATATCCAGCAAGTGAGAGTTTCACAATTAATATATAGTAAGTGTAATGAGGTTGCAGCAATACACACAGTTCATACAATGCAATATATACAGACCAGTAATATTGGAGATGATATTAGCACAGAGCGATACAGTTACCAGACAGCAACAAGTCCCAGCGGTATCACAGAGAGCCTGGCTGAGAACCGCGGCGGGAGAATGTCGGGCGTGACGTTACACGCTGCAGGGAACAACCTCAATACAGGAGAGAGACTGAGAAATCTCTTAGTGAACAAACGGAGCAAAACTTCAGGCACAAAAGAGAATCTGCAGGTTGATTCGAGTAGGCAGAAACTCAGGGTGAGCAATAAGTTGAAAATACAAAGTTGTATAAACGGCTAGGTCTCTTCTGAAGCAGCTTGACACTGAGCAACAAATTACCAAGCAATGAGTTCTGTTGGGAGGAGCCTTAAATAGGGGTAGTGAGTTCACATTCTTAAAGGCACAGTGTGAGAAGAGATAAATCCCTGACAGCACCTCAACCAATTGAATCACAGAGGAGGGTTTTTAAACTGGAATCTCACAAACTGTTTTTAAGCAGGCTAGGATTAAGGCAGACGCCGAAACCGGTCAGCCTTTTTGTTTTCTGTTTTTTTCAATTGTTTCTCTTTCACTCTTACCCTGGGGTTTAATTAACCCTTTTGTAAAACAATAAAGTTTATATTTTTAACTCGTTTTTTGGTGCTCCTGACAACCTTCTTTACTGGACACTTGCAAGCATTGGTCATAGTGAGCACAGCAAGTGAGTTTTATTATTAAAAACATACCTTAACTGCGGAGGTACAATACCACTCTGCTTGGACTGCTTTTGAGTTTTATTATTAAAAACATACCTTAACTGCGGAGGTACAATACCACTCTGCTTGGACTGCTTTTTATTATTAAGGGACATTTGCCAACTACCGGCAAGGGACTCAAGATAAGGATTGGCGGAGACAACATCCCTATTGGCAAACAGCACCAAAGAGAGTGAGAAAAGACAGCACCCAGCAACAGGAATGTGGTGAGTCACTTGGGATAAAAAATATTGTCTTGGTGATATTGGAAGCAAACTTTCCCTTAACATTGAAACAGTTAGAGGGTGTTGGGGGTTAACCACCCACTAACAGTTTACAGCAGTAATAATTATAATACTTAAGCAGTATGTGGAAAATAGACTTGTTTCAATAAATGTAAATAAATACACTGTGCGAACATCCACAAGAATTTTGTTCCCCCATTACTCTGATTATTATTCCTTGTGGCTATAAGGCATGTGGGAAATCCCCATCTGTATGGCATCCTCTTTTCCTTTAGTACCGACGTGATAAATCTCAAATCTCTTCTTTTTTGCAAGGTGGTCGGGCATAGGTCTGAGTACACCTGTATTTCAGAACTTCTGAACTCCAACGGATGCTTTGTTCTGGCAAGCCTCAAGACATCTTCTTTATCTTTGAAGAATAGAAACTTTATTATATCTCTTGGAGGGGCTCTGTTGGGAGGTTTAGGGCGCAAGGCTCTATGGCCTCTCTCTAGATGGACTTCGGGAGCATCAACATTATTCTTGAGATATCTAACAAACTCCTGGATATAGTTCTGTAGAGCAGGAGGATCCACCATTTCTGGCACACCCCGCAGTTTGAGGTTATTCCTCCTACTTCTATTTTCCAGATCTTCAATGCGATCCATAAGAGTTTGAACTGCGCCCTCCTGGGCCTGTATAAAACTGGTCTGGAATGTAGGTCAGAGCTGAGAGTTTCCTGCCTTTCTTCTATTTGAGTCACTCTCTGGTCCACCCCTGCTATATCTCTTTTCAATTCTCCAAACATACTTTTAAAGTCCTGCATGGCTTCTTTGAAGGACTAGTGCCTAATATTGTCTCTTGTAAGGTAGTTTTGAGTTTGCGTCTGAGGCTCATGGTCATGAATTTGAGCTGTGATAACCTGTGCAATTGGCTCCTGCATGGCCTTGCTAGCAGATGGTGTGGAATCTGTCGGAATTAAATAATTTTCCATGACTGAGGTGTGAGCGCTTTTTGGCAGCCTCACGTTTCTTCTACTTGACATCACTAACGTCTGATTTTCAGATAGAGTGATACTGCACTCTCCCCAACCTGCTATTTATGTTTGAGTCAGAGGGGACTAGTATCAAAACCCTATGGTACACTCAGGGTAATTTGGGCTTTGTTCTTTGATGCAACGTTTAAAACAATATTAAAGCAGATTTTGCTATTACAATTCACTCTTTTAGGATTTTTGTGGCTATCTTGATACGTGATGTTCTTTCACATATGTCCCTCCAGTGCTTGACCAGTTCCAGATGTTACAGTTCATGAGTCCTAGGCAAAGATCCCATTTACTTTATGATATTAAGGGTTCACCCAAGTCTCAACTGCTTCTGATTAATTTTGCAGGCTATTTCCCATCACCTTCGCTTTCAGCTACCACAAGCAGCCCGCTCAGCAAAGCCTGCCTTTAATTTTCTGTGTTCTCTGCAGGGCCAGTATGCTATTCCGGACTCTCAGGGGGGCACATATACCCTATTGAGGCCGCTATCCTTTACAAGCAAGTCTCTGCAGAGACTGACCCTCCATAAGCCACGTGGGTGCGGCCTAGCCGTGCATGCCTGGGTAATTGAGCTTGTGTGATTTGTGTGTCCGACCTCCCGACCGTTCCGGCACTTGTCCCCACTTCGGTATAGGCCTAAAGTGAAGGTACAGTTATGCTCTTATGAAGACAACCTAGAATTTATTAATCATTCCTTAATGTAGTTGCTAAGTTTTTTTGCAGATTACAGATATATTTTCACAAATAATCTTTATCTCAAATTCCCTACCATTCGGATCCTGACTCCTCCCAAGCCCTACTTCCTTCTTCTTCAATTAGTGACGTCTTCAGCAGTCCCACCCGCTCTCCACGCCTCTCAAATGCACGTTCAAGATACATAATTCCAATGCACATGCGCAGCTCTATGATGCTTTTTTCACTGCGCATGTGATAATCACAGTTCCGTATTTTCTTCTGCGCATGCGCTACTTGTCATTGACACATAGTATTGAATGAATTACTATATTCATTCAGTACTTTATGAGAAGAGACAGCAGACCCATTTTGCAAACTATTAAATATCGTATCTGAGCCGTCCGTAACAAAACAATGTTCCGCCACTTACATGTAACCAATACGCATGCGCGAAACGGTACCGTGCGTTGACTCCCATCTGAAGAAAATTAGAATAGCGCATGCGCAGTTGAGCAATGAGGCTGATGACATAGAGGGACGGCCGCCTAACGGCCAGAATGTCAATTGGATTAGAGAATCACGTGATCGGTAGGAGAAAAAAAACAACTAATAAGGGTTGAATTTGTGGAGTTTTAATAGTAGATTAATAACGGCAATAACTTGTTTTATGATAATAATAATTATATAAAATGATGAATGAAAGTCATATTCTTTTTAAACAAATAATGATATTTTAGATCGAGGTGAGGGTAACTTGACCTTTACTTTAAGTACCCAAGAGAAAGTATTTTACCGAATAGAATTATACTAGCACATTCTTCTCTTTTTCGGAGATGCACTTGCGCTAGATGTTGAAGGAGCATTTTCATCATCACTCAATTCTATAAAATTGTTTGTTCTTGTTGGGTCACTGATTTATTTATTTTTTTAATAAGGACATTGTTCATTTTTTTCTTTTCTGTATATCCAAAACATGTTGCCAGTAGATGTCAGGTAGATACCAAACAAACCTTGGATCAGATTAAATGCATGTCCTCAAAGCAATTGTCATTTATTGCAGCCATGTATAAGTAGGAAAAAAATATTTAAATATGTTTATTGATGTATTAGAAAAGATTAATAAAATATTGTGAGTACACATACCTCTGTTATTTATTTTATACCTTTCATTCCTACAACCAGCTGGTTTTGCTTTATTTGCTAAGGATGATAGTGTTGCCCATTGTAATTTTACAACAAAGGATTTAAAGTTACTCACATACTGATATTGCTTTTCATATAAGCCAAGCACACAAACAATAACACTTACTGAGTGTTTTTACAGGTTTTAGTTATTTCTGTATGAGTTTTAAAGTGAAGTTCAAGTCCGCCTCTATAGTTAACATTTTACACATTTAGTTTTGAAAATATTATCATGTTCATTCATTGTTTTTCCTAAAAGTAAGCTTGTCGCTGTAAATTTAAATATATATTTACCGTCGGTATTGCTTCCATTGTCCGCCCGACATTTCTAACTTTGTGATTGACAGTTTTTCCAACATTCTTCACCTATCCCTTTACTTCCCCCGTGGCGTCCTGCCCCTTTTTTCCATCGTCATCATCCACTATTGCGCATGCGTATTACAGCGTGTGTCCTAATCGCAATGCTCGTTCACGCTTAGCGCATGCATATTCGTCAGGATAGCGGATTTTGATACATTGAATCAATCGGAACTGCTCGCAATAGAAGAAAGGACGAAATCCGTCTATATTCAATAAAAAAAGGTAAATAACGTATATCGAAATGCCCATAACAGTGACTTATGTTTAATCTTTCAGTGTCTATAAAGAAAAAAACATTTGGGCACTAATATTAAAATCGTCACTCATAAAATTTACAATACTATCTTCTATGATAACCTAGAAATGTCATGTTTATTCAGTTTGCAAACAGTAATCTCTCTATATGTAACTGCATTTCGAAAATACCTATATTGATTGACCAATTATAAGGCACGAATTTATTATAAATATATTAATAAATCACATTGATACATTATTTACAGTTTTATTTTTTATATATATTCGCAATATAAATACATAGGTAAAGCGCATGCAATTTTTTTGTTTTTTGTTCGTTTATCTGTTATAAACGGATATTTCTGACTCTCCTATTTTAAAGGTGTAGATAGCAATTAGTTGGTTCTTCTATTTTTATATCTAAATATATATTGATATCGCATAGATTATTTATTGCATAAACTTTTTTTTCAATTGCTTTTTTTTTAATTTCTCTTTAACTATCTTATCTTTTCTTAATATTATTCGTTTAGACTAAATATTGCCTAATCTGTATATCTCATGATATCGCAAATTTCTATAATATTTTTTTTTATACTGTGTGTCCGTATCCAACAAATGAATTTAATTTTTGGGAAACCAGCCTTTAATTTTTGGGAAATTATGTTTTAACATGCAACAGACTTATAATTTGGAATTTTTGTTTAGAATAAATTCTCTTATTTTATTGATTGTTCATTCTAGATATATGATAACAATATTTTATGCATTACATTATTTAATTTGTTTACATTTTGTGCATCACTTCTCTCTGTTTCTCTCTATCTCACCTCTATCTCTACTTTCTCTCTCTCTTTCTTCCCCCCTCTCTCTCTCTCCATTCTCTCTCCTCTCTCTCTCCCATCTCACTATCCCCTCTCTCTCTCCCCTCTCTCTCCCCTCTCACTCACTCCCCTCTCATTTTCCACTCCATCGCTTTCCACGTCTCTCTATAATCATTCGCTCTCTCTCTTTATCACTTTATACTCTGTCTTAATCCACCATCTCTTTCTCACTCTTATTTATTTCTCTCCCCCCTCTCTGTTTCTCTCTATCTCCACTCGCTCTACCCTATCTCTCTTCCCCCTCTCTGTCTCCCCTCTCTAGCACTCCACTCTCTCCCATCTCTCTCTCCCCTCTCTCTCACTACTCTCTCAATCTACCCTCTCTATCACTCTACCCTCTCTATCTCCACACTGTCTCACTCACCTTTCTCTCTCCACACTCTCTCACTCACCTCTCTTTCTCCACACTCTCTCACTCCCCTCTCTCTCTATATACTATTTCACATTCCCCTGTCACTTTCCTTGAAAATTCTCCCCCTGTCTCTATACTCTTTCTCACTCCCCTGTATCTATTCCCACTCAATCATCTCTCTCTCTCACTTTCCACTCTATGTCTCAACACACTCTCTCTCACTCTTATTTCTTTCTCTCTCCCCTCTCTCTATCTCCCCTCTCTCTCTTCCCTCTTTCTATCTCCCCTCTCTCTACTTAATCTGTATCTATTTCCCTGCTCTCTCTCTTTCTTTCTCCCCTGTCTCTTTATCTCTATTGCTCCACTCCCTATCCCCTTTTTTCTCTCTCTTTTCCACCTATCTCTCCCCTTTATCTCTCCCCCCTCTCTCCCACTCCACTCTCTCTCCCCTCTCTCTCAATCCCCTATCTCTCTACCCTCTCTATCTCCCCTCTCTCTACTTAATCTGTATCTATTTCCCTGCTCTCCCTCTTTCTTTCTCCCCTGTCTCTTTATCTCTATTGCTCCACTCCCTATCCCCTTTTCTCTCTCTCTTTTCCACCTCTCTCTCTCTCTCTCTCTCTCTCCCCTTTATCTCTCTCCCACTCCACTCTCTCTCCCCTCTCTCTCAATCCCCTATCTCTCTACCCTCTCTCTCTCACCTCTCTCTCACTCCCCTATCTCTCTCCCCTCTCTCTCTTACCTCTCTCTTTCTATCACCTCTCTCTAACTCCACTATCTCTCTCCCCTCTCTCTCTTACCTCTCTCTTTATATCACCTCTCTCTCACTCCCCTATCTCTCTCTTTATCCTCTCTCTTCCCTCTCTATCATTCACCCCTCTCTCACTCCCCTATCTCTCTCTTTATCCTCTCTTTTCCCTCTCTCTCATTCACCCCTCTTTCTATCCTCTATCTCACTCACCTCTCACTTTCCTCTCTCTCTCCACCCTGTCTCTATACATTTTATCTTTCACTTCTCTATATATCCCCTCTCTATTACCGCTCTCTTTATCTCTCAATTTCCACTCTCTCTTAATCCCCTCCCTCTCACTATTATTTAATTATTTGTCACATCTCTATTTCTCCCCTTTCTTTTCCCTTTTCTCTCTCTTTCTTTCTCCCCTCTCTCTCTTCAATCTCTCAAACTCACTCTTCTCTCTTTTTCTCATCACTTTTTCTCACTCCCCTCTGTCGATATCTTCTCTCTAACTCACTCCCCTATCACTTTTTCTTTTGTCTCTCTCCCCTCTCTCTATACTCTTTCTCTCTCCACTCTCTCTATCCCCTCTCTCTCACCTCTATCTCACTTTCCACTTTGTCTTAATCAACGCACTCTCACTCTTATTTCATTCTATATCACCTCTCTCTCTCTAACTCACTTTCCACTCTGTCTATTAACCCTCTCTCTCACTCTTATTTCTGTCTCTATCACCTCTCTCACTTTCCACTCAGTCTATTAAGCCTCTCTCTCAATCTTATTTATTTTTCTATCACCTCTCTGTTTCTCTCTATCTCCCCTCTTTCTCCCCTCTCTCTCTCTCTTCCCTCTCTCTCTCTCCACTCTCTCCCACTCACCTTTATCCCATCTCTCTCTCCACTCTCTCTCATTTCACTCTCACTCTCCCCTCTTTCTCACTCCCTCTCTTACTACCCTCTCTTACAACAATCTCTCTCTCCCCTCTCACTCCACTCTCACTCTCCCCTCTCTCTCACTCCCTCTCTTACTAACCTCTCTCACTTCAATCTCTCTCTCCACTCTCTCTCACTTTCCAATTTATCTATTAACCCTATCTCTCACTCTTTTTCTATCCCCTCTCTCTTTCTCTCTCTCTCCTCTCTCTCTCTCTTTCCTCTCTCTCTCTTTCTTCCATTTCTCTCTCTCTATCTCTCTTACCTCTCTCCCAATCCCCTCTCTACCATCTCTCTCTACCCTCGCTCTCACTTCCCTCTCTCATTCAACTTTAACTCTCCCCTCTCTCTCACTCACCTATCTTCCTACCCTCTCTAACTCCAATCGCTCTCTCCACTCTCTCTCGCCTTCCACTCTGTATATTAACCCTCTCTATCACTATTATTTCTTTCTCTATCCCCTCTCTGATTCTCTCTATCTCCCCTCTCTCTCTCTCTTCCCTCTCCATCTCTCTCTCTCGCCTCAACCAATCCCCACTCTCCCCTCTCTCTCTCCCCTCGCTCTCACTACCCTCTCTCACTCCACTTTCACTCTCCCCTCACTCTCCTCTCTTACTACCCTCTCTCACTCCAATCTCTCCACTCTCTTATCTCTTTCTCTATCACTTTCCATTCTCCATAAACACCTCTCTCTCAATCCTATTTCTTTCTCTTTCACATTTATCTTTCTCTCTATCCAAACTCTATCCTCTATCTCTTCTCTATTTATCTACTCTCTATCTCACCTCTATATCTCTATTTCTCCACCCTATCTATCTCTCCTCTTTATCTCTGTCTCTCCTATATCTCTCTATATCTCCACTCTCGTTTTATATCACCTCTCTCTCTATCATGTATCTCTCTCTCTCTCATTTCTATCACCTCACTTTAAACTTTATCTTTTGTCAATTCTTTATATATTCCCACTCTCTCTTTTTTATCTACTCTCTCTCACTTTCTTTTCTCTCTCTCTCTCTCTCTTTCTCTCTCTATATATATATTCCATTCTCTATCTCTTGTCTCTTTCTATCTCTATATCCTCTATCTCAATCATCATATCTCTCTATTTCCCCCCTCTCTTTCACAATCTCACACCCTTTCACTCTCCCATATCTCTATCTTTCCTCTATCTCGATATCTACCACTATCTCCCCTGTCTAAATTTCCCCCCTCTCTCTTTCTATCTCTCCTCCCTCTATTTACCCCTCTTTATATTCATGATCTCCATTCAAATTACCCCTCTCTTTCTATTTTCTCTCTCTCCAATCTCTTTACACTTTTTTTTTCTCTGTTGCTATATCTGTCTATGTCTCTCTCTCTCTCTCTATTTATATATATATATTTTATTTCCACCCTCTCTCTCTCTATCTCTTTATCTCTCCACATCCTCTCTCTCTCCCCCTTTTTTATTTTCATTCTCTCCCAAAGTCTTTATGTATCTCTCTCTCTATTAATATATGTATATATATATTTATATTTGTTTTTATATATTGTATTGGAGAGTCATTCAAAGATACACCGTATATTTATATATATATCTTTTATATTCGATACATTATTATTTTTAATCTTATGTATAAATCATATATTTAATTTGCCGGTAGACAATGATTAAAAAGTGGTGGCAAAAAAAATGTAATAAAAAAAAAAAAAAATATTAATATTGGTTTATACAAATTGTTATTCAACAATTAATTAAAACACTGTATTTTAAAAAAATAATTTCAAATTTTATTTATAATGCACACACGGTGACTTTACATAATGCCCAAACCCTTAATCCTTATCGAGCTTGACATCTGTGTCTTTAAAATAAAAAATATATATATATATGGTGCAAATGTTAGCTTTAAATATATTTATATATATATATATTTATATATATATATATATATTTACATATATATATATTTATATTTTTTATAAATATATATATTTTTTAATAAAATTAAATATAATTATAAAGAGGGAGACAAATGTAAAAAACGAAAAAATGCGGGAATAGATTTATATAGACAAATACAGTGATCTAAATATATATATATATTTATATATATATATATATATATACTTATATATAGAGAGAGAGAGAAATATAGATAGCTATAGAAACAGAGAGACGTTTAGTGCTATTAATATAATTAAAGCATGAAATAAAAAAAAATAGATGGACATAGAGTGAAAGCGGGAGAGAGACAAACATAAACTTTAAAAAAAATATATAATGTAAGAGAAATTAAATTAAAGAGAGAATGCATGAAAGAGACAGAGTGAGATATAGATTGAGACAGAGAAATTGAAGAACATAGATTGAAAGAACGCATGACATTAATTTAGAGATAGAGATAGACATATATTGTAATAATCTGAAAGAGTGACATATAGTGCTTTAGACAGATAGACATATAGTCATATATAGAGAAACTAACTTATCTATTTTTAAAATTTACATTATTTAATTTTTTTTTTAATTTTTTTAAATAATAATGTTAGATTAATAAATATGATTTATATTTGACTCTATTGGTTTAACTATTACACCATCAATGTTATAGGCATTACATTTGAATACAAAGTACATATTTTTACATTTAAGGATATATTATCATTATATGTAATATTTCTGAATATCTTACTGAACTAAGTTATTTCAAAACATTTAATATATTAACAGAAATGGCTTCAAACGATGAAAACCCCATAAGAAGAAATCTAATGGAACTCAGCCCACAAGAGGTTCAAGATATAGTAATATATTTATATTCGTATTCAAATTTATTATCATCTCATTATTTAAAACATAAATTATTGAAGAAATGTGAAAATTTTTAATCTAAATACATAAGGCCTCACTCTTTTCCACGCATAATGAATGTTCATGCCAAACTAATATTGCTTTAAATTAAAATAGTCATCAGCTGCACCATTTTGAATATCCATGCCCTGTATCCCTCTCAATTCTATTTTAATATACAACATTCTACTTATCACATTCAAACCACTCAACTAAGATGATCCACCGTAAATCATAAACCTTATATAAATTCATTCTCACTTATGCACCTTTGCTCTTCTCTTCACGTTATAGCATCATACATAATTGTCACCTAATCTCAGTAATGTTTATCGTACATAGAAAGACTGGATACAATATTGTCAATATATATTCCTATATCAACAATACTCTATTTTATTTTTCACATTATAAATAGATTTATCAATAAAACTAAGTACATGTAGGCATGGAACGGACAATAAACATTATAAATAACGTAATCTACGCGATTGATACTCTAATTAACTGACTTATTAAGTGAGCATATTTATATATTTGATTTCTTTATATTCTATTATCCATTTTTTAATATTTTTTTGGAGGAATCCACCATAAATATAGTTATTGCGTTTCATAATTAGTTTGCGTTACATCAAAAATCACTAAATATTCTTTACATTACAATTATAGTATTAATATAATACAATTAATAGATCTAAATAAATTTTATATACATTTTGTAATATATGATTGAAATTTTTGTCTTAGTGATTTGAATTATGATAACAGTAATTTGAAAATTTTATTTCTTGTAATTTTGAAAATAATAAATTAATTGATCATTGAAGTACTAATTTAATATTTTCTTTATTTTTGAAAGATGCAAAACCTGATAATGGAGCGAAACGCTGAAAATGCTAATATTGATATATCCCAAAGTCACCAGTGGGATCCAGTGGTTGAGGATGAAGATAATTCCACCCAGGACAATAGCGGTCCAAATGATGCGAGTCAAGAATCAACTAGGAATGATGATTTGCAAAGATAAGATAATCTAGATTGGTGTTTCTGTGGAAATTGTAAATTGATGCCAACAGTTATTGAAAGCTTTTGCTGCAGAGAAATAGAGGAAATAAATTACAATATTCCAGAAGGAAAAGCTTGTATATGCGATGCAGAAAAGCATATTCAGGAACTTGACCAGGGTTTTCTAAACCGTATGGCGGAAATAACTAGAAGTTTTCGTGAAATGCGATCACAGGCCAAACAAGCCATGACACAAAGGTGAATTGATTTACTTCATTTTTTTTTAACAAAATAATAGTTTAAATTGATTAAAAAAAAATAAAAAAAAAAATATTTGTCTATGAAAAAAAAAAAAATTAATTTAGAGAATATAAATAATTTAGTTCTTTACTAACATGTAATTGCTTATTAATTACATTACTAATAATTATTATTTTTTTTTTTTTAAAAAAGAGCATATCGAAAGATGTCATATAGAGCTTTTTCAACTTGGATAAATGGCGAATTGGGACCGAAAAACAGAAAACCTATTCCGTCATGTATTGTAAATAGTATTAGGGAACATTACCCTGCACCAGACAATATATATGTCGGGTTTCATTATCCGGAGGATGATGGCCCGGCTACAGAGATGATACTGGATTAGTTATATTTCTTTCATTTTTCTGAGATTATAATGTTTGAAAATAATCTTTAAGTTATTCTACATTTTGTTAATGTCAATTTGAATTATTTTACTTTTTACAGAGATCATACTGGATTTTTTTTATTTTTTCACTTTATTTAACTCTAGAGTGATTCCTAATAATCTTTAAGTTATTCTACGTTTTGTTATTGTCAAATTTTATTTTTTAACTTTTTTTATTTATTTAATAAAGTTTATTATTATTTGAAATTTGTCTTTTTTTTTTAAACATTTAAAAATTTGGGTTTTTAATTAAAATCTTTTTTTTTATGTATTTGCTTATAACGGAATATTTATTAATTATAGTTCTATTAAATTATACCATCTTCACATTTTAATTTTTTTTTTTTAAAAATCATGAATTTTGGTTAATAAATTTCATTTTAACCAAATTATTTAATATTCTATAATGTTGAGCAATTTAAAAAAAAAAAATTATTTGCAAGTTAAAAAATTACATTTTAAAAAAGTATTAAATATGCATGTTGTATGTTCTAATTTTTTTTTAATTATGATTTCAAAATTATACACTTACACTATTGTTTGTGAGTCTAAAATTCAATGACTTTCTTAGATGTTTAAATCTTGAATAATTTAAAAACACAATCTGACGACCACAAAGTAAAAAAAACATAAACAATTTTAATTAAATGTTTTATTGAATAAAAGAAAAGAAAATTTAAATTTTTTAGTTATAACAGAAAAAAAAATTCCTTCTAAAACACAAACAAAGTAACATATATATATATTTTTTTTTTTCATCAAATAAGTATATAGAACGTAAATAAAACTTTTTTTCTTTTTTATATATTCAAGAAATTTACATAAAAAATTAAACTATTTCTTCAGTCCAAAACTGGAAATATATTGATCAATCAGTGTTTTTTTGTCAGGTCTGGGCGTTGATGCAATGTTTGTTGGCAATTGCTTGTTTTTGGATATCAAGGAATGAGTGGATGTTCCCTCTGCTAAATTTAGAACCTCAGTACTCATTTTATGGATGTGTGAGAAATCCATATCTTCATACACTGGTCTAACCAGCCACTCCTTTTTACTTTTGGGAAAGTATGTTTTGAATTTCAAATCGCCATAACTGGCGCTTGTAGGTGTTGGAAATTTAACAGTTGATTGAACTCTTTGAGAGTTCATGTTGTTTGCTATAGCTGCAAGTTTGGTTCTTGCTTCCATAGCATCCATTTTGAAATGTATCCGTTTTGGACGATATTTCAAAACGAAGCTATGGAAGACTTAAATTTTTCCGGTATGGCTAAACAAGTTTAAGTGTTTCAGGTCTTTGAGCATTTGTTCATTCAAGACTATTTTTTCAAGTTCGTGAAATGCCTCCGATTGCTTTGTGAGCCATTTTCGAGGTCTCAATTGTCCGTGGCCACATTTGTATTCTACTCCATTATCCACCCAGGAATGTATGTTGAGTACATGATATAGGCAGGATTTCCACATCCGCTCCATTACCTCGATATCTCCATTGCATGCAACACTACAAGCCCATAAGTGATTTCATAATGATGTGACCCATTTGGCTAACTCTTTACACGCTTTCTTTTTGCTTATAGTAAGTATTTTCTTCTTTAGGCTTTTACTATAATGCCAAATATCGAATTGATGGTTTATGTTTTTGTATTCCTCCCATATTATCTTTCGAATGCTCACATGTCTATCCGTTGCAACCATCAATGTGAGGAAACCATCGTTTATCATATGATTAATAGCCCTGCGAAATCCTTTAGCTTCCATGGCCACAGAAGAGGTAGCCTCTGTGACTTGTACAATTTCAAGATGTAAAATTATTTTAGATTTGTCCTCCATAATTGTATAAGTACAGTATTTTGCGGAATGTCCAGGGCTATCACATTGCCCATCTCCTGTGACAGCTATTCCACGACCTTTAAATTTTTTCAAATTTTCTTCACATTCCGCTTTCCAAAAATTGTCAACTGTTGGAAAGAGATATTGATTTTGATAGTTGACATAAGTCTGACTAGATAAAAAACAAATTCCAAAATATTGGAAATAATCTTTAATTTTCTCATACTGATTTCCAGTGAATAGTAGAGATGAACATGCAAGAATGTTGCCCACAGGTTTTTGACCGATAGTAGGTTGGCTGTTCCAAAGTTCAGAATTATGGCCAGCCTCACACTCACCATTAACAATAAGCATTGTTCCAACTAAACGTTTGTGAATAGTCATCATTGGCGCATCACAGTTTTCAGTATTACGACAAGGAATCAGTTTTAACAATTGATCAAGACACTTGTCAAATACAATGTATTTTGGTTTGTGAACTAAATCTTCATTTGTACTTTCCTCAATTACAGAGTATTCGTCAATTGTTTCTTCTGTTGTTTCGGGGATGTAAGTTGTATCTTTTGCTGCATTATCTTGATCTTCATCCATATTCATTATATCTGGATCAGAATCCATTTCAATTAGTGAGATGTCCGAAACTTCATTAATTGAAGTTTCTAATTTTAATGCTTCCAATGGTAATGCTTGCGATGTAGTTGTTTGCACATCTCGATTTTCAAATTCCATACTGGTAATAGGTACATCAATAGGTGTACGAAGGTTTTGATCGACAGCTAAATCTTGATTTTGAAAAGCCAGACTACTTTCAATAGAATTCTCTGTTGACATATCCCCCATTGTCCATGTGTATTGATCCTTCTTTTTAAAATAATCTGTTGTTGTAGTAGTCTTATTAAAGCTTTTAACAATTTTTGAAGTTTGAACACTAGTGGTTAGTGTACCATGGAAAGTATTAAAAGTGGTTGAATTATCCATTGTTTCTTTTATTTCAGTGTTAGTATAGGCATCTTTCTTTGTTATGTTATACCTTTGACCGCATGCGTGACATACACACATTCTGGGTTGTTTTTCCAAGATAAAAGACGATGAAGTTGATGGAGTTGATTCCAATAACGTTAGGGCTGATCCTGATGCATCTGGAGTAGAAGTTGATGCTGTGGATGAATAATTTGTAATTCTTGAGGGAAAAATAGTTGGTGTTGCGTCTTGTTTCAATCTTTTATTGACACCCCCCCTGGCTGTAATAGCAGTCCGGTAGGAAATGTTTAGAACACATCCGGTACTTGATGGTTCTATTTGTTTCGAATACACGTTGAACCATAAGTTCCAACTGATCAACGGTATATTGATTCATTTGCTGTAACCAAATTCGTATTTTTTCATGAGTTTTGGGGAAAACATGAAAATTTACATCTGGTTGTTGTCTTCCTCTCCTGGTTGAACTGCTGCATCCAATTACTATACAGTCAGGCATGTTAAAGAATTTTCTGTAGTAATAAATAAAATAAAAAAATTTAATTAAAAAATTAGATCAAAAGCATAAATAAATATAAATTCAATTACAATGCTTACTCAATAAATAAATTAGAAGTAATAAAAATAAAAAAACAATATAAAAGATAAAATATAATGAATTAAACTAATTGTGGATATTATTTTTACATAATTTCATTAGGACTTGTCTATTGATTTAAAAATAAAAAGGTGTTTTTGGCAATCTGCACAATTGAATATTTAGATTGAAACTTTATATTTTAAAAATTTAAATAGTTTATGTTAAACTAAAATTTAAATATTTGTAAGTTTATTGTTATTTAAATTCTTAGGCCTAGATTTGGAGTTCGGCGGTAAAAGGGCTGCTAACGCTCCGCGGGCTTTTTTCTGGCCGCACCATAAATTTAACTCTGGTATCGAGAGTTTAATCAAATGCTGCGTTAGGCTCCAAAAAAGGAGCGTAGAGCATTTTTACCGCAAATGCAACTCTCGATACCAGAGTTGCTTACGGACGCGGCCGGCCTCAAAAACGTGCTCGTGCACGATTCCCCCATAGGAAACAATGGGGCTGTTTGAGCTGAAAAAAAACCTAACACCTGCAAAAAAGCAGCGTTCAGCTCCTAACGCAGCCCCATTGTTTCCTATGGGGAAACACTTCCTACGTCTGCACCTAACACTCTAACATGTACCCCGAGTCTAAACACCCCTAACCTTACACTTATTAACCCCTAATCTGCCGCCCCCCGCTATCGCTGACCCCTGCATATTTTTTTAAACCCCTAATCTGCCGCTCCGTAAACCGCCGCAACCTACGTTATCCCTATGTACCCCTAATCTGCTGCCCTAACATCGCCGACCCCTATATTATATTTATTAACCCCTAATCTGCCCCCCCTCAACGTCGCCGACACCTGCCTACACTTATTAACCCCTAATCTGCCGAGCGGACCTGAGCGCTACTATAATAAAGTTATTAACCCCTAATCCGCCTCACTAACCCTATCATAAATAGTATTAACCCCTAATCTGCCCTCCCTAACATCGCCGACACCTAACTTCAATTATTAACCCCTAATCTTCCGATCGGAGCTCACCGCTATTCTAATAAATGGATTAACCCCTAAAGCTAAGTCTAACCCTAACACTAACACCCCCCTAACTTAAATATAATTTTTATCTAACGAAATTAATTAACTCTTATTAAATAAATTATTCCTATTTAAAGCTAAATACTTACCTGTAAAATACATCCTAATATAGCTACAATATAAATTATAATTATATTATAGCTATTTTAGGATTAATATTTATTTTACAGGTAACTTTGTAATTATTTTAACCAGGTACAATAGCTATTAAATAGTTAAGAACTATTTAATAGTTAAAATAGTTAAAATAATAACAAATTTACCTGTAAAATAAATACTAACCTAAGATATAATTAAACCTAACACTACCCTATCAATAAATTAATTAAATAAAATACCTACAATTACCTACAATTAACCTAACACTACACTATCAATAAATTAATTAAACACAATTCCTACAAATAAATACAATTAAATAAACTAGCTAAAGTACAAAAATTAAAAGAACTAAGTTACAGAAAATAAAAAAATATTTACAAACATAAGAAAAATATTACAACAATTTTAAACTAATTACACCTACTCTAAGCCCCCTAATAAAATAACAAAGCCCCAAAATAAAAAATTCCCTACCCTATTCTAAATTAAAAAAGTTACAAGCTCTTTTACCTTACCAGCCCTGAACAGGGCCCTTTGCGGGGCATGCCCCAAGAAGTTCAGCTCTTTTGCCTGTAAAAAAAAAACATACAATACCCCCCCCCCCAACATTACAACCCACCACCCACATACCCCTAATCTAACCCAAACCCCCCTTAAATAAACCCTAACACTAATCCCCTGAAGATCTTCCTACCTTGTCTTCACCATCCAGGTATCACCGATCCGTCCTGGCTCCAAGATCTTCATCCAACCCAAGCGGGGGTTGGCGATCCATAATCCGGTGCTGAAGAGGTCCAGAAGAGGCTCCAAAGTCTTCCTCCTATCCGGCAAGAAGAGGACATCCGGACCGGCAAACATCTTCTCCAAGCGGCATCTTCGATCTTCTTCCATCCGGAGCGAAGTGGCAGGATCCTGAAGACCTCCAGCGCGGAACATCCATCCGGACCGACGACTGAACGACGAATGACTGTTCCTTTAAGGGACGTCATCCAAGATGGCGTCCCTCGAATTCCGATTGGCTGATAGGATTCTATCAGCCAATCGGAATTAAGGTATGAATATTCTGATTGGCTGATGGAATCAGCCAATCAGAATCAAGTTCAATCCGATTGGCTGATCCAATCAGCCAATCAGATTGAGCTTGCATTCTATTGGCTGATCGGAACAGCCAATAGAATGCGAGCTCAATCTGATTGGCTGATTGGATCAGCCAATCGGATTGAACTTGATTCTGATTGGCTGATTCCATCAGCCAATCAGAAAATTCATACCTTAATTCCGATTGGCTGATAGAATCCTATCAGCCAATCGGAATTCGAGGGACGCCATCTTGGATGACGTCCTTAAAGGAACAGTCATTCGTCGTTCAGTCGTCGGTCCGGATGGATGTTCCGCGCTGGAGGTCTTCAGGATCCTGCCGCTTCGCTCTGGATGGAAGACCATAGAAGATGCCGCCTGGATGATGACTTCAATCGGATGGAAGATCCTCTTCTGCCCCCGCTTGGATGAAGACTTTGACCGGATCATGGACCTCTTCAGCCCCCCGCTTGGGCTTGGATCAGGACATCGGAGGAGCTCTTCAGGACGGATCGGTGAACCTGGTATGGGTAAGACAAGGTAGGAAGATCTTCAGGGGCTTAGTGTTAGGTTTATTTAAGGGGGGTTTGGGTTAGATTAGGGGTATGTGGGTGGTGGGTTGTAATGTTGGGGGGGGGGGGTATTGTATTTATTCTTTTACAGGCAAAAGAGCTGAAATTCTTGGGGCATGCCCCGCAAAGGGCCCTGTTCAGGGCTGGTAAGGTAAAAGAGCTTGTAACTTTTTTAATTTAGAATAGGGTAGGGAATTTTTTATTTTGGGGGGCTTTGTTATTTTATTAGGGGGCTTAGAGTAGGTGTAATTAGTTTAAAATTGTTGTAATATTTTTTATTATGTTTGTAAATATTTTTTTATTTTCTGTAACTTAGATCTTTTTTTATTTTTTGTACTTTATCTAGTTTATTTAATTGTATTTATTTGTAGGAATTGTGTTTAATTAATTTATTGATAGTGTAGTGTTAGGTTAATTGTAGGTAATTGTAGGTAGTTTATTTAATTATTTTATTGAGAGGGTAGTGTTAGGTTTAATTATATCTTAGGTTAGGACTTATTTTACAGGTAATTTTGTTATTATTTTAACTAGGTAACTATTAAATAGTTCTTAACTATTTAATAGCTATTGTACCTGGTTAAATAATTACAAAGTTGCCTGTAAAATAAATATTAATCCTAAATAGCTATAATATAATTATAATTTATATTGTAGCTATATTAGGATTTATTTTACAGGTAAGTATTTAGCTTTAAATAGGAATCATTTATTTAATAAGAGTTAATTTATTTCGTTAGATAAAAATTATATTTAAGTTAGGGGGGTGTTAGTGTTAGGGTTAGACTTAGCTTTAGGGGTTAATACATTTATTAGAATAGCGGTGAGCTCCGGTCGGCAGATTAGGGGTTAATAATTGAAGTTAGGTGTCGGCGATGTTAGGAGGGCAGATTAGGGGTTAATACTATTTATGATAGGGTTAGTGAGGCGGGTTAGGGGTTCATAACTTTATTATAGTAGCGCTCAGGTCCGCTCGGCAGATTAGGGGTTAATAAGTGTAGGCAGGTGTCGGCGACGTTGAGGGGGGGCAGATTAGGGGTTAATAAATATAATATAGGGGTCGGCGATGTTAGGGGTAGCAGATTAGGGGTACATAGGGATAACGTAGGTGGCGGCGATTTGCGGTCGGAAGATTAGGGGTTAATTATTTTAAGTAGCTTGCGGCGACGTTGTGGGGGGCAAGTTAGGGGTTAAGAAATATAATATAGGGGTTGGCGGGGTTAGGGGCAGCAGATTAGGGGTACATAAGTATAACGTAGGTGGCGGTCGGCAGATTAGGGGTTAAAAATTTAAATAGAGTGGCGGCGATGTGGGGGGACCTCGGTTTAGGGGTACATAGGTAGTTTATGGGTGTTAGTGTACTTTAGGGTACAGTAGTTAAGAGCTTTATAAACCGGCGTTAGCCAGAAAGCTCTTAACTCCTGCTATTTTCAGGCGGCTGGAATCTTGTCGTTAGAGCTCTAACGCTCACTTCAGAAACGACTCTAAATACCAGCGTTAGAAAGATCCCATTGAAAAGATAGGCTACGCAAATGGCGTAGGGGGATCTGCGGTATGGAAAAGTCGCGGCTGAAAAGTGAGCGTTAGACCCTTTAATCACTGACTCCAAATACCAGCGGGCGGCCAAAACCAGCGTTAGGAGCCTCTAACGCTGGTTTTGACGGCTACCGCCGAACTCCAAATCTAGGCCTTGATGTTTTATTTTCATATGCATATTCTATAGACCGTGAAGACAAGATCTATTTGATTTAATTATCAGAACATGGGATTAAAAAGTTATATTGGACATATAGATAGGATTTTGATCATGTCCCTTGATCTGGTATAGGAAAGTTGTCCGTACATGGGCACTTGTCTCCATGAATAGCCCTTGTAGTGTCCGCCACAACCTTAGTATATGTATTTATAATATGAAAATATATATTTATATAAAAGAATTTTAATTTACATAAAATTAAATATATATAGAATATAATTGTAGGATAACCAAAAAATATTGTTTAATGAAAATTAGTGTATTTTAAAAAGAATGTTAGCGATATTGGGTGCTAAGTTTTTGAAGAAACCAAAAAAAAAAATTTGTGTATCTGATTCTGTTTAACACCTATCTCGATACAAATAAAAAATTTTTTTAGAATGGCACATGCATATAGCCAGACAAGTACTGGTTATAGGCTAAGTGGAATCGGCTTCAGTATAACATGGTTATAGCCAGTAGAGATAGGGTTATATTATTTTATTTTCTTCAATTGAAAAAAAAAATACAGAATATACAATGAAACAGTATTGTCACTGTCATATGGGCATAGCAAGAGGGGGAATGGTTATTTTAAAAAATTCTTTATTCACCGGTTAAACATCACCTAAAAATGTTTTATGACACAATATAAAATTAGAAAAATGGGTATAGACCCAGGATTGAAGGTTATATAATCATTATTTTCATCATTAATAAAATAACAACCTAAAATAGACAATGACACAGTAGTGACACTGTCACATTTGTATATCCATGGAAGGGACGATTATATAATCAGTAATTTCTGCATCTGTAAAATAACAAACAACAACAAAAATATGACAGAGTAGTGAAACTGTCACATGGTTATATCCATTATGGTGAAGGTTATATAATCATTTATTTCTATCCACGTTGTATTAAACCAAAGAATATACAATTAAAAAGTATTTACACTGTCACATGGGTATAGCCACAGGAGGGATGGTTCTCTAATCATTTATTTTGTTATAAGTAAAATAATGATTGACTCTTTAAAAATATACATTAGTCACAATGGCACATGGGTATAGACAGAGTAGGGTTGTTTATATAATATATTATTTATGCCTAAGTATAATTAAAGACCACACTATGCAATATCAAAGTATTGAAAATGGCATATGGGTATAGACAAAGCAGTGATGCTTATAAAAAAAAAAGTTCAACAATAAAATTACACACAAGACTATACAATGAAAAAAGGATTAACACTCTAACTTGGGTGTAGCCAGAGGAGGGATGGTTATAGATTCACTAGTTTCATCCTGAATCAAATAAAAGCTTACACTATACAATGAAAAAGTTATGGCACTTCCACATGGGTGAAGCCAGAGCATGGATGGTTATAGATTAAATAGTTTAATCCTCAATCAAATAACACCCAAGACTATACAATTACAAAGTTGTGACACTCTAACATGGGTGTAGCCATAGGAGTCATGGTTATAGATTAAATAGTTTCATCCAGAATCAAATAACAACCTACACTATACAATGAAAAGGTAGTGACACTCTAACATGGGTGTAGCCAGAGGAAGGATGCTAATTTTTTAAACTTGTTAAACCTTAGTAAATGAACACTCAACACTATAGAATTACCCTGTAGTGACAATAGAACATGGGTATAGCAATAGGAGGGATGGTTATCTAATCAGTATATCCTAACTCAATGAAATAGCAACAACAACAAAACAAAAATGAAAAAATATTTAAATTTTTCGTTAACAGTTTTTTACTTTGTAATGGATTTTTGAAATAAAAGATCTTTTCAAGGAGTTAGTTTTTCAAACTAAAAGTAAACAGTCATTGGTCTTGAAACTAAATTCTAACATGTCAAGATGAGGTTGAATAGATAACATTCTGAAAAGACACTTTAAATAATGTTTCAGGGACTATTTCTTGAAAGAGATTGAAACTAGGGAATGTTTGATAGTGGTGAAGAGTGAGTCATGTCTACAAATTATAAAGATTTATTGTATGTGTTCTTGTACTAAAAGATTGAATCTATAGATAACATTGTTAGAACAAAATTGTGGATTGAAAAGAAAATAAATTAAATCATCCATTGGAAGCAAAGATGGATTTTTAAATTACAAATCCTAATAAAAGATAGATAATAGTCATAAGACCAATGTAACATAGTAGTGTCTAAAGTTAAACATTGGTTTAATGTTTATTAAATATGAACAGTAAAAAAATAAAAGGGATTTTTTTAGGCTTTGATCAATAATTAGTTAGCATTGAACTAGAATAGTGAAATCGCTAAGTACATATACTGTCAACTATTAATTTTTTTTTTATAAACGATTGATGATAAGGAATTCAGGATGTAAAAGTAATATCATATTTTAGAAACTTTAGTAAATGTATTCATACACCTAATAGAACAACAAATAACATATATGAGCCTCTATCTGCCACATATTTTTAGAGATTCAATAAGTAACATCTCATAAATAAATTGAGAAACTTTTAAACCGAAAATTCTTTGAGTAACATCAATATAATTGTTTATATGTAACATGACAATATTATATTTATAAATGGCAATGAATTATTTGCATACATCATGCAATTACATTCTAATTTAGATAAATAGTTGATAAGTGAAAATGATTAATTTTTTTTTTTTTTTCAAGGTCAAACATAATTTATTGTGCTATGGGATTTTTTTTTTTTTTTTTTTTTTTTTTCAAAAATACTTTTTATTTTAAGATAAACTTGTGAATAACAACAATATGTTATACAGTTTTTTTGCATATACATAGGTTTTTCTGAAATCACAGTGAGAGTGTCATCATAGGCAAATACAGGTCATATCATATACCCACAAGGGTCTTACAGGTTACATAATCATAAAAGAAAGGACATTACAGTTTAACCAATCTTAAGTATGATGATTAGCAGGGCAGAATAATCATAGGCATTAACTCAGCATTATGGTAATTACAGCAAGTCAGTCTAATGAAAATCATTATCTTGCTTCTCTCAGTGATCCGACAGATCAATTTCAGCGTGCACCTCCAGGCGGGGCAAATCGCCCCACAAGAAGTAGGGACAGCAGAAAATAGGGGCCGGGGTAGGGGAAATAGGTTACACAGTGTAGGAGGAGAGGGGGGGGGGGTTAGGGGAATGGAAGAAGAAGGAGTGAAAGCATAGGTCAGTGGTTGCAGATGAAAGAGAATAGGCGGGGGAGTTTGTTACAAGAGTCAAGATCTATCCGCCTATCTATTGTTTTCTTGGTAATAGAACCAAGGTTCCCAAATCTGCCAGTAGAGATCTTCTTTATCTATATTGAAGTAAAAACTCTGTTCCATCTTGGCATATGTCTGTATTATGGGGATAATAACTGTTATGTCAGGGGATTGAGTCTGTTTCCAAGCTCTCGCTATCGCCAACTTAGTGGCAGCAAGAACAAAAATTAACAATTTAGACAGGGGAGCCTGAATGTGTCTCGGGAATACGTGTAGTAAAGCCATATCAGGGGTGAGTGATCTATTCAGTCCAAGGGCAGAGCAGAGGGAGGACACCTGCGTCCACAAATGTTTTAATTTAGGACATTTCCCACCATATGTGAATATCGGACCCTCTTGATTCGCAGTCTCTCCAGCAGAGAGGGGAGGTTGTAGGAAACATCTGTGAGAGTCTAGAGGGGGTATAATACCATTTTAGAAACAGTTTCATATATGATTCTAGAGTGTTCGCCCAGTGTACTGTCTTCTTGGTTAGAGTCATAGCCATGTGCAGATCTTTGTCAGTGATTGGTCTGGACAAGTCTCCCTCCCATGCTCTAAGTTGCCAAGGTCTGTCTTTGTTTGTGGATGAGAGTAGTAAGCTATAGTGGAATGAGATAAGTTTAGGGGTCTTAACAGTGAGTTGCCACAATTTTTCCCAAGCGGTCAGAGGTCTATTAGGGCCTTTAGGGAATCCCCAAGAGACCAGGAAGGCGTATAGTCTAGAGTACTCAAATTTAAGCCATATAGGGGGGTTTGGAATGACAGATTCTATATTGTTCGGGCTTACCAGAGTGTCTGAGGAATATAGCTGGGAGATCATTTTCAGATCCCAAACACCCCAGTGCTGTACGTGTGTGTCCGGCAGGGCTGCAAGCAAGGCGGGCAAAGACTGGATAGGAGATGGATGTGGGGCAACCTCTGGTAGGTTCCTGAGGTTGTGCCAAATTTTCAAGTTGTCTCTGATAATGACATTCTTTATTCCCAACGTATCCAGTCGGTAGGTAGGGATCCATGGTAAATCAGCCAAACTCAGACCTGTAGGGAGATCAGAGGCCTCTATGGTCTTCCAACCTTGCGGTTCACCCTTATCTGCCCAGGCTAAGATGTGAGAGAGCCTAGCGGCTTCATAGTATCCACGAATACTAGGCATAGCTACACCTCCCTGCTCATACTTTTTCTGAAGGATCTTTGCTGCTATACGAGGCTTAGATTTGTCCCAGATATATTTTTGACCAAGAGATTGGAGCTTATCTATAAGGGCACTAGGAACATTAAGAGGTAAGCAGCGAAAGTAATAGAGAATTTTAGGTAGGATTGTCATCTTAAAAGATGCTATGCGGCCTAGCCAAGAGATCTCTTTAAAGTTCCATGAGGTGGTGAGCTCGGTAACTTCTTTAATAATGTCTGAGTAGTTTATAGAAAGTACTGCTCTCCGATCTGCACCAAGTTGAATCCCCAAGTGTTTGATGGTGGAATGTGACCATTGAAAGGAGTATGAGGTTCGCAGAACATCTAGTTCAAAGGCAGGGAGACCAACCGGCAAAGCCTCGGTCTTTGAAACGTTAACCTTATAATAACTATGGGCACCAAATTTGGAAACAAGGTCAAGAAGGGCAGGTAGGGAGCCTAATGGGTTTGTGAGGAACAATGTCACGTCATCCGCGAACAATGCTATTTTTTCTGTTTGACCAGAAAACTGTACTCCCCGTATCGTACGTGAGTTTCTAATGGCTTGGGCCAAAGGTTCAATGGCTAATGTGAAAATTAAGGGCGATAGGGGGCACCCCTGCCTAGTACCGTTAGTGATATGAATTTCCGGAGAGGCAAAACCCAAGCCCTTAACAACCGCCGATGGACAGGAATATAAGGCGCGGATAGCTGTTACTACTTCGTCTGGTATGCCAAATTGGGCTAATGTGCACCATAAGTAATCCCATCTGACCCTGTCAAACGCTTTCTCTGCGTCTAAAGACAGGGCCAGCATGGGAATTTTTAGACGAGACGCTTCTGTGAGAATATTAAGCATTTTCCGAGAATTATCCGGTCCTTCTCTACCAAAGGTGAATCCAACTTGATCTGAGTGTACTACCTTCGGGAGTAAGGTATTAAGGCGGTTGGCCCAAAGTTTGGCATAAAGTTTCACATCACCATTAATCAATGAGATTGGTCTGTAACTAGTACATTGTGTTGGGTCTTTATTCGGCTTGGGGATAGGTAGAATTATTGCCTGCAGGTATTCATTAGCAAACAGACCTGACTCTCGAGCCTCCAAAAAAAACCTTGAGGAGGATCTTATTTAGATCAGATTTAAAGAGCTTATAGAAGGATGCCGGGTACCCATCAGGGCCCGGGGCTTTATTATTTTGGGTATGCTTGATAGCTAAGTTAATTTCAGTTAGAGAGAATGGGGCTTTAAGTGTTTCTTTATCTACCTCTGATAGTGCGGGTAGATTAAGGAAAATGATTAATTTTTTCTTTGCACACATCATGCAATTCAATTTTAATTTTGATAAAGAGTTGATAAGTGAAAAAGAACAAACCGCCATACCAAATATAGAAAACAACCTTTTTTAATTCAAAACATAAACTTTTGGAAAAAAATAAACTTCCAAAAGTCAAAATAATCTTATTTATAGATATTATGATCAATTAAAATTAATTGCACTTCAAGTTATTATAATAAAGTAAAACACAAAAAAAATGTTTCTCTTTAATGATTAGTAATAAGTTTACTAGTTAATATGATAATTCAGGGACGCATACAACCTACGCTAACCTTTCCTAATACCAGTTCCTCTCCTCCACTGCAATCCCCTGAACCCTCTTAGCATGTAAGCCTAAAAGTCCAGCTGTTTGTAGATCACCTTCTTAAGAGCTGACTACAACAGTGCAACTCTTGGCAGGGCCCTCTACCCTATAATTGTTTTGTTGCACTCCCCCTTTGTTTATAGCGCTGCGGAATCTGTTGGCGCTCTACAAATAACCGATAATAATAATTTGATTTCAAACTCAATGCCAAACATCGTTTTGTATAATCTTATATTACCTATAAAAACTAAATATAATACCAGAAAAGATAAATCGATAGTTGTTGATATTGAATCAAACTGCTATGCTTATTTTGATTAGTTTATAAAAAGAGCACTCATTGTTTATCTATTTGCACATTAGAATCAAAAAAATGAAAAATTGATCAATATGTGCAAAGGATAGAATCAGGGATATGGAACATAAAAGTAAACATTAATAATATTTGGTTAAAAGAACATTACTATTTATAAACTATTACTAAACTGAACAATTTTTTAAAAAGTTAATCCAAGTGATGTTTTGAAGATAAACTAAGTTAATCGTTCATCAACTATAGTTTCAAATACATATCTTGGGAATTATAATATAAGAAAGGATAATAAATGAATGAAAGATTATGTCAATACAAATCAAAGAAGATATAAATTCTAAGCAAATAGATAACAAGAAGAAAAATTAAAATAGAAAAATATAATGAAATGAGCGCAAATGAAACGGGACAGAAGTTTATGAATGATTGTCTCAATACATAAAAATAACAATGATTGGTAACATGGATGAAAGTATTTTTTTTAAAATAATTAGATGATCTATGTGGATTTTACAATAAGTAATTTTAACATTCTTTATAATACACTGTGAATACTGCGCAAAATAAATATAGAAGTAAAATGTATAGAAAATACGATTTCATAAAAATATACTAAGATTTGCATTGGAATAACAATATAATTCGATTAATATGCAAACTAAAATCTGAATAACGCTAAAACATTAGAAGAAAAAAAACATGTTACATTACTAATTAAAAGTTTCTTTGCGATCAATATTACATAGAATTAAAGTAATAATCCAATTATGTTGATAACGATACTTACCTTCAATAATATGACCCAGAAGGCAATATAGTGCAGAAAACACAGAGTTTTTGCCCCAAAACAAGTTATTGCAATAGCGATAATAGAGAACGATACAATTGGCCAATGAAGCAAATACAATATAACAATGCTCCTGAATGAAATCAAAGACGGACTGAAATTATAAACGCATGCGTAAATGAAGCCGTAATACGCATGCGCATATCGAAGCGCTTGTTGTGCACGCGCTTTGGAGAGACGATTTCAGCTTCTTCTTACGCTAGATACGTCATTGCAGCCAAATAAGGAAGTGGACCGGGGGAGGAGTAACAGTGAGAAAAAACGGTATTCTTTATATTACATTTTTACTTGTTTATTACATTTTTTGGGAAAACAAACTTAGCGACTGTGCTATTGAGCTGTTAATGTTTAAAGGGGTGATGAGCAGAGAGGTAAAATTGAACTTCACTTTAATACCATTTGCCTATCGTGTTTTTACCTGTAAATGTAAATATAGAAATTAGATACTCTACATCCAAAACCAAATGGATGTTTGAAAAGTCCTGTTAGTAGGTTTACATGTCATGGCATCACTTACAGAAGTATTTTGTTATCCTATCCAGTAGCAGACCTACTACACAGAGGGCCCTGGTGCAAAATTTATTTTTGTCTCCCAAAGGTAACGCAGTAGTAAGCAATAGTAATAATATACATGCTGTTCTGTATAATGAGGTTGAGGATAAATAGATAGATAGATTCTGCACTAATAAAGGACTACTCTGCATTAAAGAGACACTTAAGTCAAAATTAAACTTTCGTGATTCAGATAGAGCAGTCATGTTATACAATTTTCCGAATTACTTCCAGTAACAAAATATGCACAGCCTTTTTATATTTACACTTTTTGAGTCACCAGCTCCTACTGAGCATGTGGAAGAATTCACAGAATTTACATATATGCATTTGTGATTTGCTGATGGCTGTCACATTATGCAAGGGGAGTGGAAATGGACATAACTTTTAAATTTGTTAGTGGAAAAAATCTACTAGTCATTGGAAGTTCAGACTAAGGGTTCGATTTATCAAGGGCTGAATGGCCCCTGATGCCCCGCAGTTATGAAGCAGCGGTCTTAAGACTGGTGCTCCTTAACTGGTTCGCCTCCTCTGAGGCTGCAGACATCAAACCACCCGATCCTATATGATCAGGTTGATTGACACCCCCTGCTAGCGGCCGATTGAGAACTGCTTGTGCAATGTAAAATGCCGACAGCGTATGTTGTCGGCATTCAGTGATGTCTGTCGGACATGATTCGCTGAGCGGATCATGTTGGACAGACATTTGATAAATCGTCCCCTTTGTGCTATTGCATTGTATTTTTACTTCATGCATTTGTTGATTATGCAAAGCTACTTTATTTACTGGTCCTTTAAGATAGTACACATTCTGCCCAAGCCTATGTATAGATTGACTGTTATGGGCCCCCAAGTAATTGGGCCCTGGTGCCACTGCCCCTGCTGCACCAATAATATTTCCGCCCCGATACTATCAAAGACACCCTTCTTGTAAATGATTTTCACTTAAATTTGTTTTTTATTTTAAATATTTCTAGAAAAATAAGCTTTGAATATATCTGTGTTCTACATTGTAAATTATTTTGACACTCAGCAAGTTTTCCAATGTCCGGTTTTCTTCCATAGACATTACTGGACAGAAAACTAACATACCGGACACCTGGCACCCCTAGTAGTCTCCCTTAAAGCTCATCATGGATACAACTATGGTAGTGAAGGGAGAAAAGGAATAAAGAGTAGAATGAAGGTTTATATGTAAAGACAGCTGTAAAAGAAGATATTGAAATTACAATAAGGAAATGAGAAACGTGGATGATTTACAGAGAGTGGTGCAGAAATGAAGATATTATTTGCACATAGAGTACTAAAGAGACTTGTAGGGAGTAGTGAGTAGTAAAGATAATGATAGAGTTATATAGGTTTGTTCTAGTCAGAAGGGTAGGATGAGGAGGAGAGGACAGTACATGGCACCTTGAATCTCTGGGTTTTTGATAAGGATCAGGAAGCTGTATCTCAGTGTAGTACTGACTGTTTCTGTCCCAGCAAAAAATAGGTTAACTGTTGTCACTACTAGGTTCTCCATGTGAAACTCAGTGTATGGGTTCTGCTTTTCCTGTAAAAAGATAAGAAAAAAAAATATATGGTACATTATATGTCACCTAAGTTATTTTGCATCTAGAGGAGATTGACCCTTTAAGCCATTAAATATGTAATTGTGATTAAATCACTTTGTTCCTACATGGGATTTTTTTACTTCAAGACCCACCTGCTGCATCTTCACTAAGAAACAGTCTATAAAATGCTGTGGGCAACTGGGATCAAGGTTCTGTTGGCTTTGTCTGACTCTTTCCTTTACAAATTCTCGTATATCTTTAAGGTGCTTCATCCCTCTGATGTGTGGACCAGGAAAGTGGCGTAGCAACTTGTGAAAATTGAAAAAAACCTGAAAGAAATATGTAATAAACAAAATGGAAATGAGTATAAAATGTATAATACTGAGAATCATTGCTCTAAGTTAGGGCATGATAACGAGTGGTGCGCTAACCGAACACGGTTTTATAACGGCTCTTTGCTTGCGACGGAAGTAGCGTCCGTATTACAAGTTGAAAGTAAACACATTCACTTAATGCAATTAAATTTAAAAAAAAAAAAATATATATATATATATATATATGTATAGATATACACTCAACGGCCACTTTATTTATTTTTTAATTATCTTTTTTGTTTGATTTTTCACGAAAAAGTGAATGAACATCAATAGAGATGTGCAAGACCCACATTCCATTTTTTTTGTACATACAAGAATAAATCCAATTAGCAAATTATATTCAAAACAAAACATTATCTAATATATATGTACTTATAAATACAAACATATTTTCATAATTCATATTAACAGTATTGATCCATACTCTGAATATGCCTGCAGTGACTGCATTCATTATTTA
Organism: Bombina bombina; assembly: GCF_027579735.1. NCBI lineage: Eukaryota > Metazoa > Chordata > Amphibia > Anura > Bombinatoridae > Bombina > Bombina bombina. The sequence goes on along the minus strand of NC_069505.1, from coordinate 495,075,640 downwards.
AGTGTTTATTTTACAAATGAAATACATTTCTCAGAAAGCAGAAAATAACATTAACTGCAATATCAAAGACCATATACAGTCTATACATAATCAAATAATATCAAGGCATTTTCAACAATAATACAAAAAAAAGAGGAAATGAGAAGGGGGAACCCTGCCCCCATATCCCAACCTGTGCTAAAGAACCAATTCAGCCGTTCTTTTATGGGGAGCTAGTTACTTTAGAGAGATATCCTATCTAACTATGGAGATGAATTAGATTCTCTCTTCTGTCTCCTTACTAGATTAATTTCTTATTACTATTTTCGATGGTGATTTATTGTAATTACAGATGTCTTCTAATCTTAGTATGACTCTCTATAATTAGATATCCAAGCAGAAGGAAATTCATTTAAAAGTACTAGTTCCATGAAACTATTCGAACTCAGAAAAGGACATAATATATGTTCTTGAATTCCTAGTAGATAGGATTTAATTACTGGGAGCCAACCAAGTAAACAAAAAATTTTTTTTCTCAGTTCATAACCTGATATTGAATCTCTTCAATAAACAATGAAAATCTTGGCGCTTGAATGGACTTCCAGTTTTTGAGTATAAGATGTCTGGCAAGTGAGTATATTTGTGTATAGATAGGAGTTATAATCCTGTGTATTTAGAAGCATAAAGTCATCTAAGGAGAGGGACATTGATAACTTATAGGGGTAAATTTATCATGGTGCGGACAGACATGATCTGCTATAGCAAATCATGTCCGCCGCACATCGATAAATGCCGACAGCATACGCTGTTGGTATTTATCATTGCACCAGCAGTTCTTTTGAACTGCTGGTGCAATACCGTCCCCTGCAGATTCGCGGCCAATTGGCCGCTAGCAAGAGGTGTCAATCAGCCCGATCGTATTCGATCGTGCTGGGGGAACTGAAGCGGAGTGGGTCGGAAGCAGCATCTGCTGCTTCATAAATCGACCCCATAGCGTTTATTAAACAAAAAAGCAATTTTCTGCCAGAATTGTTTTATCTTAGGGCAGAACATATGGATTGTACTTACTGAAGGGATAAGTACAACGTGGGCAATTAAAAGAGAGGGTGGGAAATATTCTGGCCATTTTAAATGGAGATATATAGAAATTATTGAAAAGTTTCATGTGTGATTCCTTCCAGCTTGTTGAGATCTGACATTTTCTAGTGACTTGAAACTTTGAACAATTTTATCATGATCCATACAAGATAGATAAGGTGACCAGTTATTGCTAATCTTACTGAGATAGAGTACGCCCTGCTTAGAGGGCATTACATCATAGATAACAGAAATGGAGGAATATCCTGTTTTAAATATCTGAATATGTTTTTTTAACATCAGACCAACACTTTAGTCTATCTATATCCCAGTTATGACTATGCAAGAAATTACGTATCTGTAAATAGGGAAAAAGGTTTGTTCCAACTGTCTCTGGAGAGTTTTGAAACTCAGAATATTTCTGTATTCTGATAACAATTGATATACATAGTTAAGATTTTTCTGAGCCCAACTCGAAATATTTTTTTGATAGATCCCTGGAACAAATATGGGATTGCCCACTATAGGTAGGAAATCAGAACATGTATAGTCAATCTCTAGTAAAGAACAGAATTTATGCCAAGCTAAAATAGTATTTTTTATTGAAATTAAACAGTCAACATTTGCAGGTAAATTCATACATGTACAATGAAGGATAGCTTTTAATGAAAAAGGGTAAATAAGGTCAGTTTCTATATCTTTTGAAGAAAAATATCAGTATCAGTAATCCAATCTAAAACTATTTTGACTAAAGTAGCTATATTGTATAATCTAAAATTGGGCAGCGCTAGCCCAGCCATGTGACGTCATTGCATTAATTTAATCAAGGCGATACGCTGCTTCTTTTGTCTCCAAATAATTTTAGAGATCCAAGATTTTAATTTGATATAGATAAGGGAAAATCGTCCACATCTCTAAATCTGGTTTAACTTTCTGAAATAGTGCTTGGAAATTTAAATTATACTAGTTTTTCAGATTTTTGTGCAGGTAAATACCAAGATATTTAAAAGTATCAACAACTTTAAAAGGATGTACTTAAAGACTTTGTCGAGATTTACAGATCCATATAAGCTCCCTTTTCTGGAAGTTTATCTTGTATCACGACAAAGAGCTAAAACAGTTGAAATATTGTAATATCAAAGGTATTGTTTGAGAGGTATTATTCAAGAATAATAGAAGATCATCTGCATATAGTAAAGTTTTAGGTGACAATTTCCTAATGCTATCCCCGGCAGAATCTCTTTTAACCATATAGCTAAGGGTTCTAGGGCAATATTAAATTGGAGGGGGGACAAGGGGCATACCTGCCTGGTCCCCTTCCTCAAAAATATTCTCGAAGAAAGTGTACCATTAACTAGCAGAAAAGAGATTGGATTGTTATATATATTATGAATAAATTGTGAGAAATATCCTTTAAATCCAAATTTATTGAGCGCTTTAAAAAGATATTCTTAAACTACAGAGTCAAACGCCTTTTCAGCATCCAATGTTAGAATTGCAATATCTTGTAGGTCCTGATTTTGTTTGGATCTATCAACATTCCATACATGGTCTAACAAGGTGACTACTTTACATATATTTTGGAAGCATTTCTAGCTATCATAAACCCTGTTTGATCAGGGTGGAAAATTTTGTTTAGAGAAGGAGCAATTCTAGAGGCCAGAATGAACATTAAGATTTTATTATCTGTGTTAAGAACAGAGATTGGTCTGTAAGATGCAGGATCTTCAGCATCTTTGCCTTTTTTTACGATCAAGGATATATTGTCAGCTTAAAAATAAGCCGAGGACGGATTATTCTGGATAACATAGCTGTTAAATAGTTTCTCTAAAGTATCTTTAATTTCGTGTGATAAGATTTTGTAAAATTCTGCAGGTATAAAATCAGGGCTGGCTGCTATATTTCGTTTAGCTTTTTCTATACCTTTAATAATTTCATCAGTAGAAATAGGACTATTCAGGGCAGAAAGTTCTAACTCTGAGATCTCCGGAACTTTAATTTTAGACCAAAAGTTTTCATGCTGAGAAGCATCCATACTTATCTCTGAGAATAACTTTTTAAAATAAGAATTAAATACTCTAGTTATGTCTTTCGGGTCTGTGTGGCTAGTATTTCCGGTTTTAATTGCTGATATATAATTTTTACTCCTTCTGTTCTTTACCAGTTTGGCTAAATGTTTCGCTGACCAGCCATAGAAGCCTTTATAATGTAAATTTATCTTGACTTCTTCTTCTTGAGATTTTTGTTTTAAAAATAAGTCAATTTCCTGTCTTGCTTGAATATACTTATTCCATTTAAATTGGTGTGGGTCAATACAATATTTCCTATACTCATTTTTAACTTGGTTAGCTAGTCGCACTTCAGTTGCAGAGGCCTTTTTATTACGTATATACATATAAGCCTTAATTTCACCTCTTAACACTGCCTTTGAGGCTTCCCAAAAGGTATCTATTTTGTTATAGGAAGTTGTATTATATGCGCAATAGTCTTTCCCTTTTTGTTTCAGCCATTCGGAGAATCTAGAATTGTTATATAAATAGCGAGGGGGAAAAACGTTTGATTTTGCCCTTAGATCTAAGCATGGTTGGAAAAAATAATGAAATAATTATATAATTTATTATAGGATCAATTTTTAATATAACAGTTCAATAGAGAAATAGGAGGCAGGAACTCCTTCGGATAATAACTATAAACCAAAGGGTGTCTTTATTCAAAAATGGATTTGATTAAAAAGTGTAAAGAGTGTTCATTCAGGGAGGAGCCCACTCAAGCTATTCAATAACTGCAATACCTTTTATGTGTACCTTCCGACCTTCGGGAAAAGGTTCTCTCACATAGTAATAAAATTGAAAAAGGGGGGCTTACCCTGATTCAGTCCAGTATCCTTCATGTAGATCGCCAGATCATGAGCGTACTAAGAGAGGGATGGCAGAGTTAGCACGGATTTCTATAGGAAACCTATAGCAGGGAATTCTCTGCTACATGCTAATTCTTGCCACCCCGAATTTGTTCCATATGCAGTAGCTAAGGGACAGTATGTTCGCCTTAAAAGAAACTGTAGTGATCAAATTCTTTATCACAAAAGGGCTAAGGAACTTAGTTCCCGATTAATACAGAGAGGGTACCCCAATAGGGTTATAAAACGTGCAAGTAAAGAAGTATCTAAGATTGATCGAGATCACCTTCTAACTGATAAGTGGGAAGGTAACGGTAACCAGACCAAGAGAAAGTTTGGAGGAGTTACATTTGTCACTGGCCATAGTAGCCAATACAAACAGATTTGTGGCATTGTAAAAAAGCACTTTAAACTTCTTAATGCTGATGATAAGTTGATACCTTGTGTAGATGAGGGTATTAGGTGTTCTTTCAGACATGGAAAGACAATAGGAAATATGATTTCTCCATCTGATTTGCCCCCATTACAAGCTACCCAAAGTTCAAGGCTTACACACCTGGGGATGTTCAGGTGTGGTAGAAATAAATGCAAACCTTGTGATTATGCAATTTTGTCAAGAACATTCAAATCTGAAATTACTCATAGTTTTGACCTCAAACATTGTTTGAACTGCAACTCCACTTATGTAGTTTATCTTATCACTTGTGTTTTGTGTAGACGGCAGTATGTTGGACAAACAACACGTGATGTGGGGTCAAGAATTAGAGAGCATTTCTCTACTATATCAATTGGTAAATCTACCACCCCTTTGGTCCAACATTTTGCCCTCTACCATAACAAAAGCCTTGAGTCGTTGAGGTGGTAGATAATAGACAAAACGGTTCTCCCTAAGAGAGGGGGTGATAAGAACAAAAATTTTGAGTAAAAATTAGATGTATTGGATTTTTAGATTGGAGATAAGAGTCCCTTTAGGATTCAATTAAGAATATGATTTGATTAACCATTGGCAGGTATAGTGATGAAAATTTTAGGTTGTGTTAATTACTTACTCATTTATCCTTACACTACTTAATTTATTATTATACCATTAGCCTGACACTTTTATTAGGAGGAACCATATTGCTTATTTTCATCAGTTTTCCTTCTTCTGCTATACATTAAGTGTATATTTTTTCCCTTCTTTTTATAACCTACTTGGCTACAGCATAGTGGTTAAGAGAATGTACTTTGAATGAGAGGTACCCGAGTTCGATTCCTCTAAGGTACATCTATATAATACTACAGTGTCAGTCTATGAGAATGTCTATTTTTACTTATTACAATGTGAGTACAATTTTCCTTATGACACCAGATTTTAGGGATTATAAGGCATCCTTTATTTATCTATTATACTGTTAGCTTTTAATTTTTGTATATACTACATATCCATATTATACTGAACTGTTTAAACTGGTATTTGTATGTGGGGCGTTGGAGATAGGAGGTTAGGAAAGTTAGCAAGTTAGCTCTTCTATAGCAATTTGAATTACACATATACAGTATATAAGTCCTCTCCTTGTCCCCTTTGTTCTAATAGTGTTATAGGTAGAGCAGATAATATTAATAGTGTCACCAGTAATAATATTTAGGTTGCTTAAATTAACTTAAATTATCTTTGTCTAACCTTGTCTTACATTGGCATGAATTGGTAAGGTTAGGTCCCTTTCAAGGCGTTTTTTTTCAAGCTAATTTATTAATTGATCATTCTTCAGCTGACATTGTTTTGTGTTTTAACCAATGGCTGTATAGACAGGGAGATAAAAGAGTATGTTTCCCCCTTTAGAGTTAAGCTATAATTACGGCTCTCTAGCCGAAACGCGTATGCTTGTCTATTCAGCTGTTTTTTGATCTTTTGTAAGTTTTGTATTTGGTGGTGTGACTATGGACTTTTACTATACCTTTATTGGTTAAATAAATGTTAAGTTTTATATTACTATCTGGATATTGCTCTGTCTCTCTCTTTTTTCCAATTTTCAAGATAGACAAGGATTCTGAGACTAAAAAAAAGTCTATTTTGGAGAAAGTTCTGTGTGGTTTAAACTCACAGGAATACATGCGGGTATCTGGATTCTTAATTCTCCATATATCAGTTAGTGTAAGTTTATGGCAGAAAATCCTAAGATATTTAGCACTTTTATCATGTTGCTTTCTTTTCATTTTGGAGAATCTATCTAACTCTGGACAGAAAGTTAAATTTAAGTCACCCCCAAGGATGAAATTGTTATTTATAAATGGGAATAGTTGCGTTTCATCTTATCCCAAAACGTTAGACAGAATACATTAGGAGCATATGTGTTACATACCACTATCTTTATATTGTTAATTTGCATTTGTATTATAATATATCTGGCTTCTGTATCTAATTCAATCTTGCTAATATTATAATCTAGATCCTTTTGAAGTAGAATGGCGACACCATATTTCCTACTTAAACCAGGTGTAGATATGACCTCTCCTACCCATTTGGTTTTTAGTTTAATTATCTCTGTGTCCTTAAGATGGGTCTCCTGCAGAAAGACTATGGGGTATATTTATTATAGTGCGAGCAGACATGATACGATGTAACGTATCATGTCCGATGCACATCGATAAATGCAGACAGCATACGCTGTCTGCATTTATCATTGCACCAGTAGTGCTTGTGAACTGCTAGTGCAATGCCGCCCCTGCAGATTCACGGCTAACAGGGGGTGTCAATCAACTCGATCGTATTGGATCAGGTTGATTTCTGTCCGCTGCCTCAGAGCAGGCGGACAAGTTGTGGAGCTTGATAAATCGTCCCCTATATCTGGTTTATGCTTAGCTAAACTTTTGTGTATCAGCTTCTGTTTTATTGGGGAGGTTATTCCTCCAACATTCCAAGAAAGAATGTTAAAATTTTCATTTATGAACATCCCAATACTATTAAAAAGATATTATTAAAACTAGTCCTCCGCACTTGAAGGGATAGGGGAAGCAGGGTTGGTGTGTAAAAAAATAATAAAAAAAAAGAAAAAACAACTTCAAAGAAAAAACATAAAAGCAGATTGTATAAACATAGCACATCACTTATAATTGTTCCCTGAAGGAAACTGTTATAAATCTCTACTTTTCCATTAGCTGGGCATTGTACTAATATTATTGGTATCCTAAAAGTAATACAGTAACGAAGAAAAGAAAGAGGTTTGTGAACATAGATTACCCGCTGTTAATGCTGGTTAGATATAGGATGTTCAAGGGAAGATACATAGGGGCCGAATTATCATTGTGCGAGAGGACATTTATCATTGCACCAGCAGTTCTTGTGAACTGCTGGTGCAATGCCGCCCCCTGCAGATTTGCGGCCGCTAGCAGGGGGTGTCAAGCTCCATACGGAGCTTGATAAATATGCCCCACATTCTTTTGCTTCGGTTTTGTCATTAAGAGTTACCCTATTTTTATTATTTTCAACTATAATTCTAGCAGGATATAGCATGCGAACATTTAGCCCTTTCTTGATTAGTTGAGTACAGAATGGGGCCATACTCTTTTTTTCTCTCCAAAAATAAGGGTATCACATTTTCTGTATAGCCTTAGCAATTCTACTTTATCCTGAAAACGCAAAAGCTTAATTATCTTGTTTCTGTTAATAGCATTGAGCTTTCTAGGACCAATTCTGTGGGCTCTTTCAACCGAGAGTGGGAGCTGTTGAGAGGGGAACCATAAAGCTTGGGGTAATGTAATAAATGAGAACTTCAATAAGTCTTCATAATCTGGTATTTTTGGCAGGCCTAATATTCTTATATTATTACGCCTAGTGCGATCTTCCAGATCCTCTAGGCGAGAGTGCATATTTTGAATTTTAACATCCTGTCTTTGTAAGGTATTTTCTTGAGAGTTAACCAAGTCTTCCAAATCTGATATTCGGTTTTCAGCTTCGGTAATTCTAGTGGAAAATTGTTTAACCTCTGCTGAGAGAGAAACTAATTCTGTTGAGATGGAGAATAATTATTTTGTAATCGAATCATATTGTGGGGCAAACAAGCCAGAAAGCTGGGCTATTAACATTTGTACGTCAATAGTTGTAGGAGTGATATCAGAGGAAAAATCAGTACTAGTGTCTGCTGCTCAGATTTTCATGTCTTTACCTTTTGCAGCCATTAAGGGTGAACTTGCCTCACCTGTGTGACAAATTTTTCCATTAATAAGGGTGCACAACAGTCAAAAATAGAATGAGAAGTGTTTTTTTTTTTTTTAAGTAGGTGGTGTGTTTAAATTCATTTTATGTGAATAAAAAAGTGATTTATCAGCTTCAAAAGAGGAGCCTGTGAATTACCTAGACCAGATTTTAAAGAAAAACCAGCAAATGCATATAGTATCCCTACGACCTTATTTTCTAAATAAAATAACAGTACAACATAGACTGTGTACTCAAAGCAGAAATAGCATAAGGGTTAAACCTCTTAATTCGTCATTCAGTTTTAACACACTACCCTTCCCCCCCAAGAAAGACACAACAACTGAGTTGGGAAAAAGACCGGTCACGGTCACGTTTATTAAAACGTAGAACTAAATGAAACTATTCAATAGTTTCCTAGGCAACTTAAACTTGAACTTTGTAAAAGTTCTTAACTCTTGGCGGCACATATCCCTATCTAGCTATCCCCTACTAACAGCCGGTCAAAGCCCCATACGGTACCTACAGCGTAGCACGGATTGCTGACGCTTCTTAGCATAGAATGGGTGTAAATTGTAGAGCTCTTCGGCCATACTTTGAGGAGGGGAACCCCTAGGCCGGCACCTAGCGGGCGACACCCCTCCCCATTTCCCCAAGGCCGTCACTCGTCATTCGGCTGCTCGCTCCAGGGCTATGACCGACCGCCAGCTAGGGCACTACCACCAACCCAGAAGAGCGACCCCCCCAGCTTGTCATACAACCCGCTGGTTGAGGGTGGTGGACTAAATTACAACCTGGGCTTACGGAGTTGATTCAACTAAACCCAGCCAGGGGATAGCCCTACCACTCTGCCACCATCGACTCCTTGCCGCCAACTGCTGCTTCTCCAAGGGACGGCGGGCGGGGAAAACTCCTCTCGAAGTCTGGAAGCAGGAAAAGAGGCAGAGACCACTGCAACATGGACCTATAAAGGTAAGCACACTCTCCGCCCCTCATATTGCAACAAAGTAACAACAATATCCCTGCAAACTCCAGACTTCTAATCAGTTAACCCTTAGTTTTGTTACAGCCCCACTAGAGGGCCCTTCACTGTCATAAGGGTTAAACCTCTTAATACGTCATTCAGTTTTAACACACTACCCTTCCCCCCCCCCAAGAAAGACACAACAACTGAGTTGGGAAAAAGACCGGTCACGGTCACGTTTATTAAAACGTAGAACTAAATGAAACTATTCAATAGTTTCCTAGGCAACATAAACTTGAACTTTGTAAAAGTTCTTAATTCTTGGCGGCACATATCCCTATCTAGCTATCCCCTACCAACAGCCGGTCAAAGCCCCATACGGTACCTACAGCGTAGCACGGATTGCTGATGCATCTTAGCATAGAATGGGTGTAAATTGTAGAGCTCTTCGGCCATACATTGAGGAGGGGAACCCCTAGGCCGGCACCTAGCGGGCGACACCCCTCCCCATTTCCCCAAGGCCGTCATTCGGCTCCAGGGCTATGACCGACCTCCACAAGAGACAGAGTGTAACTCTTGCCGCCAACCCAACTGACCATAACAGACAACAACCACAAGATTGTTAAACAACCTTGCATTAAACTTATTTAACTATACAGAATTTTTTTAAAAAATTTTTTAAAACGTGAGCCAACAATGCTCTCCTTATGTCCGAAATGAAGATATCTAGCCCCTCGTCTGTCAAATGTACTCCATCAGGGCGATATAGCTCTTTCCTGTCAGCCGTAATAGTCTCATGCCTAATCACAAATCCCGAGGATGCCATGACCGCTCTTCCCAACTCTCTGTTCATCTTTTTCCTTACATTATAAGCCGCTCTTTGCGACACCATGAATCTCCATTGCAGTCGTGCGACCACAAAGGACCATCCCACATTAACACCTTGCAGCCATGCACACATCCACTTTACATCAGAGACCATGCGTCTGATAAGGTCTAAGGCAGGTACAGAGCCCAAATCGTTCCCCCCCACATGAAGAACCACCACATTCGGCAAACCCCACCTCCTGTAGGCATCTTGCAAAAGGGAGGGTAGGTCGTTCCACAATAAGCCTCGCCGGCCGAGCCAGTGAACATTAGCCCTTGAAGCCGCAAACCCCAATTGTTGGCCTCCCTCGGAGCGTAGAGCCCTGATTGCTGCCCAATGCACAAATGAGTGCCCCACAATCCAAATGCGCACCGGCGAGTTGCCCTTACCTAAAACAACAGCATGTGAACAAACTCAGCACATGAAAAAACTTCAACTACACAGAAGTCATCAAACATTCATTTCCCCCCATACCAGTTTGATTATCTAATCCCTTCCCCTTGAAAGTCCTATTGAACCAACTTCAAAGGCCTTACATACAGCTTGTAGCGATTCGACCTCCACCGGCCCAAACGCTTCACTTCGCCCACATGCGCCCCTTTGGACACAGCATTCGTCGCCGCCCCAATCCTGAAGGAGTGCAAAGCAATCCTAGCAGGATCCAACCCGCAAGCAGCAGCCGCTGCTGCGAGTACTTTCTTAAATTGGAATATTGATAAAGCCGATGAATCCTCGTGCACCAGGAACAGCCCTGGTCCAGCTGGACGTACCCGCATATAATTTTCAACATTCATTACTGGGCAGCATTCCTGCACCTCCGACCTAGGCAAAGGGAGCCAGGCCCCCTTTCCTGCTTGATCCGTCTTTGAGCACGGAATGAAAAGTAACAAACTTCCTTCCGCTGACCTACGTGGTCAAGCTGCACCCCGCCTTTACCATTCACAGTTGCTGAAGATACCAGCTCGCCTATTCTCAACGCCCCCGCAAATGCTATTGTGAAAGCAGCCTTAAACAACAACACCTCGTATGTGCCAGTGCACACCCCCTCTAGCGACCCTACCAATAGCTTCAAACGCTGAAGCGTGATAGGCTCCCTTTTATCCATCGCCTTGGGCTCAGACCTGCCCCATACCTTCAACACCTGCCTTACCAAGAAAGAGTTTGAAAACTCTGGAAAGGCTAAGGTTTTGCTGAAAAATGCTACCGCCGCTAAGCGGCTTTGTGCTGCTGGTCTGGAAACCCCTTTCTCCTTCAAGCACCCCAGCCATTCTAACACGTGTACCTGAGATGCTTGCTGAAGCCTATAGCCTTTTTCTGCACAGAATGACACCCAGGCATTCCAATGCACTTCATATGCTGTCCAGGTTTTGGGAGCCAAGGACGATTTCACTAACTTAATGACTGATGCCCACTTGTCGCTAGCTGCCAGAGAAACAAGGGGCAGGATAGACCACTGGCCGCTGCCCGTGGCGCCAACTTCCTAAATTCCTCCCATCTGAATCTAGATAAAGCATCTGCTAAACTATTGTTTACCCCGGGGGACATGACGCGCTGAGAACATCACATTAAGCCGCAAGCAACGTAGCACCAGGTGCCTGAGGTACCTGACCACCACTGGTGAAGAGGCCGACAACCTGCGTAAACCACACGCAGGTTGTCTGTCCAAAACACCACTTCTCTATTAGCAAGCGTCTGCCCCCACAATTCTACTGCCACCATAATTGGAAATAGTTCCAACAGTGTAAGGTTCTTAGTTAGTCCGCTAACCACCCACTGCACGGGCCATGCGGCCGCGCTCCACTCACCATCCAGGTACGCACCATAACCAAAACCCCCCGCTGCATCTGTGAATAAGTGCAGCGTTTGATTTGACATTGGCTCGCGGCGCCATAGGCACACCCCATTAAAATGTGACAGGAACTCCTCCCAAACTTTGAGATTGTCCCTCATTTCACGAGTGACCTTAAAAACCCTAAACTGAGCCTTACAGCCTTTCAATTGTTCTTCCAGCCTCCTATTGAAGACGTGCCCCATTGGAATTGCTCTTCCGGCAAAATTTAGCAAACCCAATAGCAATTGCAATTGTTTAATGGTAATGCTAACCGATGCGGCTACTGCCCTGACTAATGTCAGCAGCTTAGCCACTTTCGCTTGGGGAAACCGACATTCTGCTGCCACCGTGTCGATTTCTATTCCCAAGAAAGTTAGGCACGTGCATGGGCCATGTGTCTTATCTTCAGCTAGCGGTACACCAAATTCTGCTGTCACAGCCCGCATCACCATCATTAGGTGATCACAGTCCCCTGACCCAGCTTGGCCTATCAACAAGAAGTCATCCAGGTAATGGGCAATTCTCCTTCTACCTGCTGACTCTTGCACCACCCAATGTAAGAAGGAGCTAAAAGCTTCAAATAAAGCGCAGGATAAGGAACAGCCCATGGGCAGGCATCTGTCCACATAAAATCCCCCATCAAATTTCAAGCCCATAAGCTTGAAGGCAGACGGGTGCAGAGGTAGCAACCGGAAAGCGGATTCTATATCCAGCTTTGCTAGCAGTGCCCCCATTCCTGCTTCCTTAACCAGCTCCACCGCCTCATCAAATGATTGATAGTGTACCGAGCTCATTGCCGGATCTATTGCATCATTTACCGAGGCCCCTTTCGGGTATGATAGGTGGTGAATAAGTCTGAATTTCCCAGTTTCTTTCTTGGGGACTACCCCAAGCGGGGAGACCACCATATCTTGGAGTGGTGGGCACGCAAACGGGCCGACCACCCTCCCCAAAGCTACCTCCTTACCGAGTTTCTCCCGTACAACTTCTGGAAATTCATATGCCGACTTAAGGTTGCGATGCACCACCGACCCCTGCACCAAATTTTGCACTGGGATCTGAAAACCCCATGTCAGCCCCTCTCGCAGCACCCCAGCCGCTTCCCAATTCGGGTAGCGCGCCAGCCACGGGATAATAGCCCCTGCCTTAAGAGGCGTTGGGGCCCTTTCCACTAGGGCCACCTCTGGTGGCCCCTTTATCACCCCCGGCGTCCTTCTTTTTCGCGCAATCGATTCCTAAGTGTGGGCCGCCACAGAACTTACAGATGTGGCGAAAGGAGCACCCAGCCCCACTGTCACACTGTTTATCCTGGAACTTCCAGCATTCTCTGCCCCTCTTACGCGCATGCTGCGTGGACCTACCGGTACCCGCCCGACCCCCCCCCCGGCGGGGATGGGGACCTATCCGACCGCAGTTTTGACCACAAGTGCATTTCTTTCATGCCAAAATGCAGAAGCGGGTTTCCCACCATTTTTCTCCTAAATGCCATATCATAATCTCTCCAAGCACCTTCATGAATGCTTTAAATTGTGTCCGCGTATTTAAACAAGTTATGCCCTTGGGCAGGCCATTTGTCCACATAACAAGCCGCCATGACCCTAAAGCACTTTTGCCATTCTTCAAATGTCTCCGGACGCCTTACCCTTTTAGGGCCAGTACCGTCCTCCGCCTTCTCCCTATATGCTTCCGCGGACAACTCGAAAATATTTACATATCTACCCTCCTGGATCTTTTTGATAACTTTAGTTTTCAAATGTCCATAGAGGGAGTGTACCAAGCAAGGGTTCGTATCCCCTTGCATGGCCACTTTCCTCGACATAGGGAGAGCGGACGCCACTCCACTAAGTGACGCCAACTGACTGTTCGCCATCACTACCGGCATCTCCACCACCCCAGATTTAGCCTTCTCCTGCGCAGCAAACATCTTCTTAATCATACTAAACATACGCTGTTGGCCTTTCCCCACTAGCCCTAGAGCCTTCCCACTCTCGGAATCAGACCCACTAGAGGAAGTACCGAAATCAGCGTGTGTGTGTATAGGAAATAAAGGCTCACCAATCCCTGATTGCTGCTCTGCTGCTGCTGATGAAGTTGATGGCACTTCTACTGGACGCTGAGGCTCCACCTGCGGCTGAGATGTACTTGCTCCCGCAGTCCCACTGGAAAAACTGGACGCCATGGTTGCCTGTGAAACAACAGAAAGATGGGGAGTACTCTGGGAGAAGGACGGAGCCCCAGCAGGGCCCCCCATTGCCCCCCAAGTTCATGCCTAGCGCTGCTGATACCACCCTCTGCCAGTCCACTGTGTTCGCCTGAACCCCTGTAGCCATAATGGGAGCACTGAGCCCCTGCGCAATGCCAGTACCTACTCCTGCACCTGTCCCCCCCTGTGTAATGGGAAGTGCAGTCTGCCCCTGCTGCCTTATAGGAACTGAAGTGGCCTGGCCCCCCAGTGATAGGTTAGGAAGCGACATCAACCCAGTCTGACTGTATGCAACTGTGCTACTCCCTTGTGACACCACATACTGGCCCCCTGACTGTGAAACGCCCACCAAAGGCCTATTCGTCATAACATCATCCATACCAGCAATCCTCCCTGCATTCTGCCAGCCACTCGCGACTACCACAGCTCCCTGTATAGCCACACCTTCAGCGCTTCCCCCCCTCTGACTGCTGCTGCCTTTGAATGCCTCCTGAGTTGGCCCTGACTATCTGCGCCTGCTGTGCCTCCCCCGGACCATCAGCCATCCTTCTGCCAAGTGCCCCACTCCTCTCCGCACCACCCGGTGCCCTCCCTGGAGCCCCGCCCTCACCCCGGAGCCTCCCCAACTTACTGGGAGCTCCGTGGGCAAAGACGCTTCTGCTCCTGTGCCGTCTTCTGCTCCAACCACGCCCCGCCTCAGAATCAACGTCCGACATCGACGACGTGCGTGACGCGTCATCGGAGGAGGCGAGGCTTGGTCGGGGCCTAGGCTCCCCAGCATCCTGAGCCTGGATTGGGCCTCGAACCTCCCCCCTGCGCTCCCGGACAGGCCCAGCCCCCGCCGCATGTGGCAACAGCGACCGGGCAAGTACCAAAAGGGCCGAGATCGTGGCAGGGGGGAGTGCAGCCAACTGAGCTAGGCCGGAAGCCTCCGGTAGCTCCTGAGGGTTGATTGTTCCCTCACTGGGTTGCGACTGCAGCCCCAATAGCTCCGCCGCCTGTGTGAGGCCGGTGTCAGCCCCACTCGCCTTCTCATTTGCCCCAGCAGGCCTGGAAACCACCCCAGCACTAGTGCTAGGGGCAGCCGACACCCTTTTAGGCTTTGCTGGGCCCTTTCCTTTCCCCCCTCTCCCTCCCCCTCTCACTATATGGGAAACGGGACCTATTCTGAGGGGTAGGTGGCACAACCTCCTCTGGACTCCAGCTGAACCAGATTCCTCCTCCCTGAATCTTCTCGGCCTAACTGAAGCTCTCCTTGAACGTTCCATCTCACGACAAGAAAACTCCTCTCGAAGTCTGGAAGCAGGAAAAGAGGCCGAGACCACTGCAACATGGACCTATAAAGGTAAGCACACTCTCCGCCCCTCATATTGCAACAAAGTAACACCAATATCCCTGCAAACTCCAGACTTCTAATCAGTTAACCCTTAGTTTTGTTACAGCCCCACTAGAGGGCCCTTCACTGTCAAAAGACAATTTTTTAGATTTGGGATCAAAAATCGCTGGCATATGGTATAAAGAACAGTCGGTAGATATGAATAATCTAAATAACTGAAATTTTATAAAAGTCTCAGATAAACTACTAAAAGTTTTCCCTTTTTTTTGTTCCTTCTTTAATCTCCCTTTCTTCCTATCCTCTTATATTTTAGCCTTAATACCCTGACAAAGGAAAAATATTTTTCAGACCTTTTCAAGAAGGATACATTTTTAAACAGCAGAAGTATAAATCTGAATATATAAAGTATAGCAGGTTCCCATATATTAAAATTTAAGGAACTATTGCAAACATGGTAAATAACTAGCATATTCAAAGCAGATAGTTATACAGAATATCAAAATCTCAATTATATCGCTAAGATAGTAAAGAATCATGAGGCAAATGCCTCAATAATCTTGTTTAGCTTAGATACTTTCTTAGAAGCAATATAGAACAATAGCCCTTTCTTCCCATTTCTTTTTCCCCCCTCCCTTTATCCTTTTCTTTTCAGGCTTCAATGTATAGTTATTCATAGTCCTGATATAGTGTTCCAAAATAATGAGGAGGAGAAAGTAAACCAGAAAATAACAGGGTGTTAGGGCAACCAAAAAAAATGGGGTAAAGTTTTGTTTTAATGAAGGTGGTATGGTTAGCTAGATTTCCAGTATCAGTTCAAGTATACGTTGCAGCTAGATAGAAGACCAATCAATGAAAAGGTTTCCAATAGTTCAGCTAGTGAGTAGCTGTTTGAGCTACTTCCCCCTTTCCTTCCTTAACACCTTTGGACCCGTGAAGTATGGGCACCCCCCCCCCCACCGATCACTCAAAGAGAGAGCCTTTCCGACCTCAAGTAGGAAAGGAAGACCGTTGCTGGATACTTCCTCAGTGTTTAGGGCTCTTTAATCCGAGATCCGACTGGGAAATCTTCGTGTTCAGTTGGCTGATTCAGGCAGCCTCCCTCCAACCTTGTAGCAGCGTTTCCTCTCTCTGCTTGGCTTGCTTTCGCGGTGCTTGCTGCTGGCCAGTATTGGCCTTAGGGACCTTTGCTGCTCTTAGCAACAATTGCTAGATGCCGTAGTATTCCCCACTTGCTAGGGCTAAGCGACAGAAGGCTGGGGTAAAAATCCTACTTCTTACACGCTCCAACTGAGCATTGCTGCCACACTTGTTGACTTACTGGCTCCACTCCCTAACGGTAGTCCACAGATCACCGGCCACTTTATTAGGTACACCTGTTCAATTGCTTGGTAACAAAAATTGCTAACCACATGGCAGCATCTCAATGCATTTAGGCATCTAGACGAGGTGAAGACGATTTACTGAAGTTCAAACCAAGCCTCAGAATGGGGAAGACAGGGGATTTAAGTGACTTTGAACGTGGCATGGTTGTTGGTGCGAGAAGGGCTGGTTTGAGTATTTCAAAAACGGCTGATCTACTGGGATTTTCATGCACAACCAACTCTAGGGTTTACAGAGAATGGTCTGAAAAAGGGAAAATATCCAGTGAGCGGCAGTTGTGTAGACGAAAATGCCTTGTTGATGTCAGAGGAGAATGGGCAGACTGGTTTGAGATTATAGAAAGGCAACAGTAGCTCAAATAACCACTCGTTACAACTAAGGTATGCAGAATACCATCTCTGAACGCACAATAGGTCGAACCTTGAAGCAGATGAGCTACAACAGCAGAAGACCACACCGGGTGCCACTCCTGTCAGCTAAGAACAGGAAACTGAGGCTACAATTGGCAAAGGCTCACCAAAATTAGACAATAGAAGATTGAAAAAAAACGTTGCTTGGTCTGATGAGTCTCAGTTTCATCTGCAACATTCAGATGGTAGGGTCAGAATTTGGCGTAAACAACATGAAAGCATGGATCCATCCTGCCTTGTATCAACGCTTGAGGCTGGTGGTGGTGGTGTAATAACGTGGGGGATATTTTTTTGGTACACTTTGGGCCCCTTAGTACCAATTGAGCATTGTTTAAACGCCACAGCCTACCTGAGTAATGTTGCTGACCATGTTCATCCCTTTATGACTACAGTGCACCCTTCTTCTGATGGCTACTTCCACCAGGATAATGCACCATGTCACAAAGCTCAAATCATCTCAAACTGGTTTCTTAAACTTGATTAGTTCACTGTACTCCAATGGCCTCCACAGTCACCAGATCTTAATCCAATAGAGAAACTTTTGGATGTGGTGGAACGGGAGATTCGCAACATGGATGTGAAGCCGACAAATCTGCAGCAACTACATGATGCTATCATGTCAATATGGACCAAAATCTCTGTGGAATGTTTCATGCACCTTGTTGAATCTATGCCACAAAGAATTAAGGCAGTTCTGAAGACAAAAGGGGGTCCAACCCGGTACTAGCAAGGTGTACCAAATAAAGTGGCCGGTGAGTGCATAATTTACCCAAAACTCTCTACACTCTGCTACATATCTGTCCCTAATTGGATTTATCAGGTAACAACTGCAAAACAATGCATTTTATACTAACTTTTTTGTTAAAAATAACTATTAGATTTAACAAGTTTACCGTTTTACAACAAACTTCCAGTACAGCAAAGCTTAGATCGATGATCAACTGTTACTCATATAAAATATAAATAAAGAAGGAATAAAGTGAACATTACTTTTACTTTTCATGAAAATGTATATATCTTTGCTCTAAAATCTTTACCTAAACCTCTAGGCTATAGTCTTGCTGAAAACAAAATAAATAAATAATAGTACGTATATGACACATCTATAGGTAAGGTCTGGCCAAAGAATACCCCAAAATGTAATATGAAACCCAAATGTTTTCTTTCTTGATTCTGACAGAGTAACTTTCTAAATGTAGCCACCAATCAGCAAGCACTACCCAGTGTTCTGAAACAAAAATGGGCTGGCTCCTACGCTTACATTCCTGCTTTTTCAAATAAAGATACCAAGAGAATGAAGAAAAATTGATAATAAGAGTAAATTAGAAAGTTGCTTAAAATTGCATGCTCTATCTGAATCATGAAAGAAAACAATTGGGTTTTATATTCCTTTAAGGGGTTACACTAAAATTAATACAAGTCATTTAAGGTTTTCTCCATTGATCAATTACTGTATAAGTCGTCCATGGCTCCTAAATCTCAGAGTATTTCTCTCATGTATCTAACTAAACAGACAAAAGGTTAGCAATCTCATCATAACATCTTAACTTATTCTTAATTATAGAGAAAGTAGTCACAGATCTCCAGTGTTTTGCAATACAGGACCTAACAGCTGTGCAGATTGTAGATACTAATTTATTAACAGACCTAGAGAGTTTCCTTAAGGGTTGATGTAATAGGGCATGCATAGGAGTAAATCAGATAGGGAACTTAATAAATTAGAAGTCTCCTTTGATAATTGCTGAACATGAGTGCATTCCCGTCACATGTGGACATACTTTCCCTGTGCCCCACATCCTGTAAAACAAGTTGTTTCTCTGCTATGTCCCTTAGAAAACAATCTATTGGGGATGAGAAGTGTCAGCTATACGGTAATGGCCTTTGTTTGCCCATTTAGCTTGCGTACCAGGGTTAATTTGAGAGAGATATATAACTAGAGGAGTTGCTCCAAAATTTTCGAGAATTTATGTACTACAAAATCACATATCTTCAGAAAATGAGTGATCGCCACAAAAGATCTCCAGACCGATGATTTGTGAATCTTGTCAGACCATAATAATTTATAAATTGGTTAGACATTTTATACTAAATTAATGACAGTGGTTAGCCTTGTTGTCTGGGGACTAAAGCCCAGATTGGCTCCTCCGAATAAGGCAAACAGTGGGCAGAGCTTGGCTATTGAAAACTAATTGCAGTAAAGAGGATGTTAATTTGTTTTAAACACATTTTGGTAGTGTAAGGTAGGGGTTCTTCAGCTGTGGCAATAAGGGGTTCACTATACCACCAGGCAGTAAGGGGGCATTCTTATGGGTCCGCTACACGGGTCAACCCAGTCATTGGGGGTAATACAAAAGGCATGAGGGTTTCTGCCCAGCGTGCCAAACTGCCGGCTAGGGGTCAGAGCTTGCAGGGCCAAGGCAGGGCAGGCGCAGGATTATCAGACCCCATATTTTCTGGATTAGTAGAGCAGGAGGGTGACAAAGAGATAGTGAGGGATATGGAGACAGAGGCAGGTCCAGTGACAATGACGCCATTTGTTCAGGGGTGAGGGAGGTTCAGGTGGATCATTGTCTGGCCTGGATACTCCCCTCTCAGGTATTACCGCAACAGATGTTGCGGCAAGGAGAAGCTGAGCTGACGGACAGCAATACAGCATCGTTCCACAGCACATCTGGAGCCCCTTCTTCCTCGACGGCACAGAAAAGCAACTCAGATGCGGTAAGAGTCTGCACCCCACTCACACACATTTTCTAAGGACTCTAGCTCAGACTTAGATGGGGGGAGGGCGCTAGGGCTAAACATGTTTTGCATGGGATCCATAGGACAGGCCGGAGGGTCCCCTCAGCCTCCCCTGAGTAGTGCACTATCTTGATGACTTCCTGCTGGTAGGAAGGAGGGAACCGAGGAGTACGCCAGGCTGATGGGGTTAATGCAAGCTCTAATGCAGAAGTTCAGGTTCCCCTTACCGAGGACAAGACCCAAGGTCCTTGTACCAGGCTGGCGTTCTTGGGTATTGAGATTGACACTGTGGAAGAGCTATGTCATCTCCCAGAAGACAAGGTACAACGCATGCTGGGAGCAGTTGGAAGGGCTGCTGCAGCACAACATTTACCACTTAGAGACCTTCAATCAGTTTTGGGCCTCCTCAACTTCGCCTGTAAGGTGATCCCAATGGGGAGGGTGTTCAATAGGAGACTAGAAGAGCCCACTTAAGGGAAATACGCAGGACTTACGTCTAGTGCGGATAACAGGGGAAATGAGGGAGGACCTGACAGTGTGGGAAGTATTCCTGCAGGATTTCAATGGTGTCCTCTGGAGGAAACCGCAGAGGTCCTGCCAGGCCCTCCACTTCTTTACAGACACTGCGGGGAGCTTCTGATACGGGGCATACCTGCGTGGCGCATGGAGCACTGAAGCGTGACCTGCAGAGTGGCCTACGATAGGCCTGGTCAGAAACTTGACATTCCTGGAGCTCTTTCCTATAGTTTTAGCAATTGAACTTTGGGGGCAGGAGCTGATAAACAGTTTTATAGTCTTTTGGACGGACAACATTAGTGTGGTGTTCGCCATTATTCGCCTGTCAGCGTCTTCCACGCTGGTGGTACGGTTTCTCAGACATTTAGTGCTTAGATGCTTACAGTTTATCATCCACTTTGTAGCTAAGCACGTCCCGGGGTGAATAACGTAGTTGCAGATGCGTAATCGTGCTTCCAGTGGGAACAGTTTAGGAAGCTTGTACCGCAAGCAGCAGCTGGCAAGGCGTGGGCCGCATACATCCATTTAATTCGTGCATCTGTGTCTCTGATAACGTGGAGAACATATACCCAGCACTGGGCTGAATGGACACAGTTTTGCGCATCTCGACACTGAGGTATCACAAGGGTCACAGGTAACACTGCTGAAATGGCTTAAGGGGTTTGAGACTAAATGGAGTGAAGAAGGGTGCCGTGGGCTGCGCTATAATTCTTTCACAAACGTTTCGGGTATAGCAATCCTACCACAGCCTTTGCAGTGCGCCTGGCTGTAAAGGGCTGGGGGAGGTTGGAAGGTGCTAAGCTTGACTCAAGGGAACAAGTTATGCTAACACGGCTAAACACCCTGCTGGGCGCGCTGGAGAACATCTGTTCATCTGAATACGAGGTGAGGCTGTTCAAAGCAGCTTTCGCTTTACGGGGCATTGCATCCTGGGGAGTTGGTGGCGGTTTCCAAAACAGGTAAAGGGGCGGTGGTACAGGCGCAACATGTTAGGTTGACAGATAGTGCAGTGCTCCTGCGCATCCCACGCTCGAATACCGACCAGGACGCCATGGGGACTTGGCTATCGTTGACATCCAGCCCAGGAACACCATTGTGTCCCGTTAGACTGGTAGGGGAGTATATAGCAGTGAGGGCATCTACGTCGCCTCAGTTTTACGTGCATGTGGACGGGTCTAACCTATCCCGATTCCAGTTTGCCGCAGTGATGAGCCAGGCGGTTAAGAATGCAGGTTTGGAGGGCTGTAAGATCGCCCCTCATTCGTTTCGAATAGGTGCAGCTACTAGCGCAGCAGCTATGGGGTGGACTGAGAAGGCTATACAGGGTCTAGGGAGAAGGACGTCTCAGAGGTTCAAACTCTATTTGTGGCCTCCAGTGTTAGACTAAGGGAGCCGATCCTGTCTGTGTGTGCTGGGAAGGTGTGATATACCTTTAAGGTATATCCCCGCCCAGGTACTTGAACCTCCCTATATATGGAGGTGTGGTACATTCCCTCTTTGCCTGAAAATTGAAGCAGTCAAGCAGAGGTGTTTCTGAATGAATTCCGTTTCTGGTCTGTGAAACTAAGCTATCTGCAGATTATCTGATATATCTTATTTGGATTATCCTACTGGTTATTGAACTCAATTGTGTTACTCTTACCTACAATGTTACTTTTGTCCGCTTGTTTCATCTCTAACATTTATGTCGATTCTAACTCCCTGTATCAAAGAGCCACCGGATCTACTTCACTGTGAGACCGGAAGTCGCACTCACGCAGCAGCATCGCAACAGACAGGAACGCTTCTCTCCTGCTGATCTCAGCTCAGAACGCTAATCTTACAAACCGAGAAGGTAATCTAAGTAATCCTAAGTTTTGCCTACACTTTATTCACATGTTATTGCGAAGTGGGTCATATTAATATTGAAGGGATATACTTGCAATATTTATCGGAACTTATTGTATGGACTTGTAAATATTTTATGGATGAATGGGTGAGTGCGTGAAGATGGCTGAAAATTAGAAGTGGAAGATTGAAGCTATCCTGAAGTTTCTACCTACTAAGGTCATTAACACTTTATGATCTTTCAGCAAGTCTATTTTGATCTAAATAAGTGTAAATAATTCTATTAGTAATTGTCTCATTTCGGTCAAGACAGGTTATTATAAAGATTGGTTTCCTGTTTCTGACATTTAAAGAGCTACAATTCCTATATTTAACACTACCAAGTAATCCAGTTTAAGACGGATTATCACATAATTTTCAGGCCTCAAAAGTGTTAAAGGAATTGTAGTAGACATGTCTCCTGAAGAAATAGAAAATCAGTTTAGCAGCATAGAACAAAAGTTGGATTATCTGGCTCATGCATTGACTGAGGTACAAGCAGAGAATCTATCTATAAAAACAGTTCTTAAAGATTATATGGCTGCTAAAAGCACTGAGGTACCTGAGCCACACATTCAGTACCCACAGCCTTTCACTGGCAAGAGACAAGAGTTTAGGGATTTCAAAACTGCTTGTCATTTACTTTTTTCACTACGACCTCGCACATATCATTCAAACCGTATAAAAGTATGCACAACAATATCATTTCTACAAGGAGAGCCCAGAACATGGGCAAACAGGTATTATGAAAACAACGATCCCATTCTCGATTCCTTTCAAGATTTTTTCCAAGCTATGGCTAATCTCTATGAGGACACTGACACTCAGATATTAGCAGAAACAAAGCTACGCTCCCTTAAACAAGGGAAGCGTACAGTAGAGGAGTACACTACTGACTTTCAGATGTGGGCAGTGGACTCACAATGGAATCAGATCAGCTTAAAAAATCAGTTCAGGCTGGGCTTGTCTGAGACTCTTAAGGATGAGCTTTCCAGAAAGGATAGTCTCTCAGCACTCATAAAACTGAGTACAGCAATTGATAGAAGGATTAGAGAACGACGTGCAGAGAAGGCTACATATGATTACCTAGGCGACCATTTATGTATACCACTCCATCAGAGAAAGCCACTGCGAGCTCAACACCAATGGAGATCGGAGTTATAAAGGGTCCTCTCTCAAATGAAGAAAAGGCAAGGAGAAGATTAGAAAATGTATGTTTATATTGTGGAAAGAAGGAGCACATTGCCACACACTGTCCACTTTTACAAAGACAAAAGAAGGGTAAGCAATATAAACTGAATAATATATATCATATCTCAGAAAATATGCAATTAACTCTAATTCTCTCTTTGCAGTGGGATCAGGAAAGTATCCAGTGCAGGGCGTTGATTGATTCTGGTGCATCCGGAAATTACATAGATTCCTTATATGTTGTAAATAATAAAATCCCTCTTGTGTGCAAGCAAAACCCTGTTTATGTCAAATCAATTGACAGAACCTTAATTAAAAAGGGTCCAATCACATATCACACCATACCTCTATTAACCACAATAGACAAGGGTCACACTGAGTATGTCAGTTTTGACGTAATTCC
The DNA here is from genome assembly GCF_027579735.1 of Bombina bombina. NCBI lineage: Eukaryota > Metazoa > Chordata > Amphibia > Anura > Bombinatoridae > Bombina > Bombina bombina. The sequence continues at coordinate 495,051,807 of NC_069505.1, read as the reverse complement.
CATTGCTCTCCATACTATCATACTGGGGTATACACGGTTACAAAAACATAACCCCAAAATAAATTGGGAACACTCAAAACTTAAACTAAACTCTACCTATTGTATGAATACTTGTTTTCCTCATAGTGTTATTGCATCTATAGAGGAGGCTGTTCCGGTAATCTATCAGGATTTGGCAGATGTTTTCAATATGTTGGAGGCTGAAAACCTACCTCCGCACAGAAAATTTGATTGCCCCATAGATTTAATCTCAGGGTCAGTAATACCTCATGGGAAGATTTACCCTTTATCGCAAAATGAATTAACCTTTTTGAGATCTTATCTGGATGATAATTTGAGAAAAGGTTTTATTTCCCATTCAACCTCCCCTGCAGCTGCAGGGATGTTTTTGGTTAAAAATAAAGATGGCACATTGAGACCAATAATTGATTATAGATCTTTGAATGCCGTAACTGTCAAAAATAGATACCCTTTACCATTAATACCTGAGTTAATAGAACGTTTAAAAGGAGCTAACATATATACAAAATTAGACCTGAAGGGAGCTTACAATCTTATACGTATGAAAGAGGGCGATGAATGGAAGACTGCTTTTCGCACTAGGTATGGTCTCTATCAATATAATGTTATGCCTTTTGGTTTGAGCAATGCCCCAGCAACGTTTCAACATTTTATAAATTAGATTTTTCATGATTTAATGAATATATGCGTCATTATCTACCTAGACGATATATTGATTTATTCCAAAACACAACAAGAACATGAAAGACACGTAAGATGGGTTTTAACAAGGTTAAAAGAACATAAATTATACGCTAAAAAAGAAAAGTGTCTTTTTCATGTAAATAAAATTAAGTTTTTAGGGTATATCATAACACCTGATAAGATCCAGATGGATCCTGAAAAGGTCTCAGCAGTAGTTCAATGGCCAATTCCAACCACCATACGTGCATTACAAAGATTCATAGGTTTCGCTATTATCGAAAATGTATTAACAATTTTTCTAATATTGTAAAACCATTAACCCAACTCACCAGCAAAAAACAAAGATATAAATGGACAGAATAAGCCCATAAAGCTTTTGATTTCTTAAAAAAACAATTTGTTACAGCTCCCTTATTACATATGCCAGATTCAAATCTGCAATATGTATTAGAGGTGGATGCCTCTACTTCAGGGATTGGGGCAGTCTTGTCTCAATATAACATTGAAAAGACGGAGATACACCCAGTTGCCTTTTACTCAAAAAGGTTCACCTCAGCAGAAAATAACTAGTATAGGAGACAAAAAATTGCTAGCTATAAAGGTATCTCTGGAACAGTGGAGACATTTATTAGAAGACACTACTGAGCCTTTTAAAGTGTATACAGACCATAAAAACCTCCAATATTTAAAACAAAGTAAAACTTTATCAGCTAGGCAAGTGAGATGGTCCCTGTTCCTAGACAGATTTAATTTCTTGATAACATATAGGCCTGGGGGATTGAACACCAAGGCCGATGCTCTCTCTCGGTTCTATGAGCAAACTTACCATGAAACACTAAGTCCAATTATACCATCCGAAAAATTCATAGGTGTTTTAACACCCTTAGAAAAAGAAATTTAAAAAGCTTTAAAAAGAGAACCTTTATTACCCAAAGAATGTACCAGAGATACTAAAACTGGATTATTTTACCACAATGAAAAGTTGTAAATACCATCCATATTAAGAAAGCAAATTCTGCATCACACTCATGATATACCTCTAGCTGGTCATAGTGGCATACAAAAAAACATAGAAAAAACAAGACGATCTTTTTGGTGACCCCTATTGAACAGTTCGTTCATGACTATGTCTTATCTTGTGACACCTGTGCCAGGAATAAAATAGACCACAAAGGCTCAGTAGGGCTATTAACTCCTCTGCCCATTCTATGGATTTCATTGTGGAATTGCCCAAATCACAACACTACAACACAATATTAGTCGTAGTGGATCACCTAACTAAGTTAGGACACTTTATACCACTAAAAGGTTTACCATCAGCTTATATTACAGCTAATACTTTTCTTAAACATGTAGTTAAACTACATGGGTTACCAAGCAACATAATCACTGACAGGGGTACGCAGTTTACCTCATCATTCTGGAGGTCTTTATGTAAGATACTACAAATAAACCCCAAGTTTTCAACTGCTTTCCACCCTCAGACAAACGGTTTAACTGAAAGGTTAAACCAAACCCTGGAGCAGTATCTGCGTTGTTATATAACTCACCAACAAGACGACTGGGTGAATTACCTCCCTATGGCGGAATTCGCTTACAACAACTCGGCTTCCTCCACAACAAAAGTAACACCTTTTTATGCAACATATGGATTTCATCCAACAACCATATCTGTGTCTAATATTGAAGTAAATTCCCCAGCAGCCACAGATTACTCCAAACATTTACAGGAAAGACTGAGATTAATCAAAATACATCTTTCTGAAGCAAAGACATATCAGAAACACTATTATGACCTTCATCACAGATCCGGACCTGAATACAAGGAGGGAGATAAAGTGTTATTATCCACAAAACATCTCAGGCTACACGTACCCGCAAAGAAACTCGCTAATCAATTTATTGGACCTTTTGTCATTGATAAAATAGTAAATCCATCAACCGTGAAATTGAGGTTACCTACTCATTACAAGTTCCACCCCACTGTGTCACTTGTGAAACTCTATACAGCTTCAGACAATATTACCGCACAATCCAATTCCCCTATCCTAGTAGATGACCAGGAGGAGTTTGAGATTGAAAAGATCTTGGATTCTAGATTTCGAGGAAGTCATCTCGAGTATTTCTTGAAATGGAAGGGTTTTGGTTCTGAGAAGAACTCCTGGTTGCGACACACTGAGGTGCATGCTCCTCGTTTGGTCCGTGCATTTCACCGCCGGTATCCTATGAAGCCATCACTTGCTTCTTGAGGGGGATCTTTGTTGGGGGAAGTGTGTGATATACCTTTAAGGTATATCCCGCCCAGGTACTTGAACCTCCCTATATATGTACATTCCTTCTTTGCCTGAAAATTGAAGCAGTCAAGCAGAGGTGTTTCTGACTGAATTCCGTTTCTGGTCTGTGAAACTAAGCTATCTGCAGATTATCTGTTATATCTTATTTGGATTATCCTACTGGTTATTGAACTCAATTGTGTTACTCTTACCTACAATGTTACTTTTGTCCGCTTGTTTCATCTCTAACATTTATGCCGATTCTAACTCCCTGTATCAAAGAGCCGCCAGATCTACTTCACTGTGAGACCGGAAGTCGCACTCACGCCGCAGCATCGGAACAGACAGGAACGCTTCTCTCCTGCTGATCTCAGCTCAGAACGCCAATCTTACAAACCGAGAAGGTAATCTAAGTAATCCTAAGTATTGCCTACACTTTATTCACATGTTATTGTGAAGTGGGTCATATTAATATTGAAGGGATATACTTGCAATATTTATCAGAACTTACTGTATGGACTTGTAAATATTTTATGGATGAATGGGTGAGTGCGTGAAGACGGCTGAAAATTAGAAGTGGAAGATTGAAGCTATCCTAAGAGGAATTGGTTCTATTTAATTACTGATACTATTTGAAGTTTCTACCTACTAAGGTCATTAACACTTTATTTATGATCTTTCAGCAAGTCTATTTTGATCTAAATAAGTGTAAATAATTCTATTAGTAATTGTCTCATTCGGTCAAGACAGGTTATTATAAAGATTGGTTTCCTGTTTCTGACATTTAAAGAGCTACAATTCCTATATTTAACACTACCAAGTAATCCAGTTTAAGACGGATTATCACAGAAGGGGTGGAAGACAGGGTGGTAGGGGAGCATTTGTAACAATGTTATCTATTTTCAGGTGCAATCAAAGGCCCTACCAGAATATAGATTGTGGGCCATTCCTTTGTCCACTGGGCAGCCATTCACGCGGTGTCCACGGTTGGCCAACAGTTGGGGCTCCCAGTTTCCTCAGCCTCGGTGAGGTTATTAGGCCGTAGAGGCATGTAGTGGCCCGCACTTCCATCACTCCTCTTAGATGCTCAGCTCAGATGGAGAAGACCCAACATCATCGTGCTCCACATGGGGGGAATGACCTGGGTAGTGCTCCAGCGCTTGATCTCATTAATATGAGGTCTGATGTCAGGTGCACCACCTTCCCTGGGGTTAAGAAACAACTGAAGTCCACAGCACCAATAATTTGAAGGAAAAAAGGTTTTACAAGCTTTACAGCATTTATTTATCCTAAGGATAAATAAATGCTATAAAGCTTGTAAAACCTTTTTTCCTTCAAATTATTGGTGCTGTGGACTTCAGTTGTTTCTACATTACAGAGTGGCGTTTGCAGTAGCCCTCCATCACGTGCATCAGGTGTGTGCTGTCTGCATATGTGAACTGTTATATATGCTCTACTGCAAGATAGACCTGCACACACCAGAAGGTGATATTACAATAATATGGATTCTAATTCTAAAACAGATGGCACCCAAATGTTTGCTTATACAGAGATAGATGCTGCAAAGGATAAATAAATGCTATAAAGCTTGTAAAACCTTTTTTCCTTCAAATTATTGGTGCTGTGGACTTCAGTTGTTTCTACATTACAGAGTGGCGTTTGCAGTAGCCCTCCATCACGTGCATCAGGTGTGTGCTGTCTGTCATATGTGAACAGTTCCCTGGGGTTAAAATAGGATGGTCCAATATAGTGGCCAGATTACAGTGGAGGAACTTCCCAATCCCTAAGTCAGCTTACAGGGTTAGGAAGAAGGTTAACAGAGAGCAGGGTAGAGCTGTGTTGGTTGCTGGGGGATTTGTTGTCAGGCATGACTGTCTTTTGGCAGACCAGAAGTTCCTGTACAGACAGGACGAACCTTTCGGATGAAGAGTTGCAAATATTTTTGGCCAACCTCAAGGCAGCGTTGGCAGCCCAAATAAAAAAAATAAAAAAATGTTATAGTGCTAAATGTTAATGATATTTGTTATTGTAAGTTTTGGTGGCTGCAAGAGTCAGTTCCTGCCTTAAGTAGGGCTGTCACTTGTGGTGGGAGGTTACGTCCCCTAAATGTCAGAGTGCAGAGTTCGGAAGGGTGAGAGTCGAGCTAATGGGCAGGGATGATGTCCCCTAGGCCGTGCCCAGGGGGGGTTGCCCCGCCCTGCAGGCCTGCTGGCTGAAGATCCCTAGGGCGTCTGTACACATGTGTGTGGGATGGGTCCTCGTGACCTTGTGGCTATATGGGGTTTAGTTTAGGGCCCTGCTTGCCGCCACCATAGGTTTTACGGCTTATGAAGTCAAGTTTAAACGTTAATATTTGTTATTACAAATAAATGCAACCATCATATTGTTTTGTTTTATACCCAGCTCTTTGTGTGGTATTTTCATTCAAGGGACTGAAGGGGGGATATGTTTATATATGTTTCAGTAGTTGAAAAGCAATAATTACACCTTAGTCACTTAGGCCTAGATTTGGAGTTCGGCGGTAAAAGGGCTGCTAACGCTCCGCGGGCTTTTTTCTGGCCGCACCATAAATTTAACTCTGGTATCGAGAGTTTAATCAAATGCTGCGTTAGGCTCCAAAAAAGGAGCGTAGAGCATTTTTACTGCAAATGCAACTCTCGATACCAGAGTTGCTTACGGACGCGGCCGGCCTCAAAAACGTGCTCGTGCACGATTCCCCCATAGGAAACAATGGGGCTGTTTGAGCTGAAAAAAAACCTAACACCTGCAAAAAAGCAGCGTTCAGCTCCTAACGCAGCCCCATTGTTTCCTATGGGGAAACACTTCCTACGTCTGCACCTAACACTCTAACATGTACCCCGAGTCTAAACACCCCTAACCTTACACTTATTAACCCCTAATCTGCCGCCCCCGCTATCGCTGACCCCTGCATATTTTTTTAAACCCCTAATCTGCCGCTCCGTAAACCGCCGCAACCTACGTTATCCCTATGTACCCCTAATCTGCTGCCCTAACATCGCCGACCCCTATATTTATTAACCCCTAATCTGCCCCCCTCAACGTCGCCGACACCTGCCTACACTTATTAACCCCTAATCTGCCGAGCGGACCTGAGCGCTACTATAATAAAGTTATTAACCCCTAATCCGCCTCACTAACCCTATCATAAATAGTATTAACCCCTAATCTGCCCTCCCTAACATCGCCGACACCTAACTTCAATTATTAACCCCTAATCTGCCGACCGGAGCTCACCGCTATTCTAATAAATGTATTAACCCCTAAAGCTAAGTCTAACCCTAACACTAACACCCCCCTAAGTTAAATATAATTTTTATCTAACGAAATAAATTAACTCTTATTAAATAAATGATTCCTATTTAAAGCTAAATACTTACCTGTAAAATACATCCTAAATAGCTACAATATAAATTATAATTATATTATAGCTATTTTAGGATTAATATTTATTTTACAGGTAACTTTGTAATTATTTTAACCAGGTACAATAGCTATTAAATAGTTAAGAACTATTTAATAGTTACCTAGTTAAAATAATAACAAAATTACCTGTAAAATAAGTCCTAACCTAAGATATAATTAAACCTAACACTACCCTATCAATAAAATAATTAAATAAACTACCTACAATTACCTACAATTAACCTAACACTACACTATCAATAAATTAATTAAATACAATTCCTACAAATAAATACAATTAAATAAACTAGCTAAAGTACAAAAAATAAAAAAGATCTAAGTTACAGAAAATAAAAAAATATTTACAAACATAATAAAAATATTGCAACAATTTTAAACTAATTACACCTACTCTAAGCCCCCTAATAAAATAACAAAGCCCCCCAAAATAAAAAATTCCCTACCCTATTCTAAATTAAAAAAGTTACAAGCTCTTTTACCTTACCAGCCCTGAACAGGGCCCTTTGCGGGGCATGCCCCAAGAATTTCAGCTCTTTTGCCTGTAAAAGAATAAATACAATACCCCCCCCCCCCAACATTACAACCCACCACCCACATACCCCTAATCTAACCCAAACCCCCCTTAAATAAACCTAACACTAAGCCCCTGAAGATCTTCCTACCTTGTCTTCACCATACCAGGTTCACCGATCCGTCCTGAAGAGCTCCTCCGATGTCCTGATCCAAGCCCAAGCGGGGGCTGAAGAGGTCCATGATCCGGTCAAAGTCTTCATCCAAGCGGGGCAGAAGAGGATCTTCCATCCGATTGAAGTCATCATCCAGGCGGCATCTTCTATGGTCTTCCATCCGGAGCGAAGCGGCAGGATCCTGAAGACCTCCAGCGCGGAACATCCATCCGGACCGACGACTGAACGACGAATGACTGTTCCTTTAAGGGACGTCATCCAAGATGGCGTCCCTCGAATTCCGATTGGCTGATAGGATTCTATCAGCCAATCGGAATTAAGGTATGAATTTTCTGATTGGCTGATGGAATCAGCCAATCAGAATCAAGTTCAATCCGATTGGCTGATCCAATCAGCCAATCAGATTGAGCTCGCATTCTATTGGCTGATCGGAACAGCCAATAGAATGCGAGCTCAATCTGATTGGCTGATTGGATCAGCCAATCGGATTGAACTTGATTCTGATTGGCTGATTCCATCAGCCAATCAGAAAATTCATACCTTAATTCCGATTGGCTGATAGAATCCTATCAGCCAATCGGAATTCGAGGGACGCCATCTTGGATGACGTCCCTTAAAGGAACAGTCATTCGTCGTTCAGTCGTCGGTCCGGATGGATGTTCCGCGCTGGAGGTCTTCAGGATCCTGCCGCTTCGCTCCGGATGGAAGACCATAGAAGATGCCGCCTGGATGATGACTTCAATCGGATGGAAGATCCTCTTCTGCCCCGCTTGGATGAAGACTTTGACCGGATCATGGACCTCTTCAGCCCCCGCTTGGGCTTGGATCAGGACATCGGAGGAGCTCTTCAGGACGGATCGGTGAACCTGGTATGGTGAAGACAAGGTAGGAAGATCTTCAGGGGCTTAGTGTTAGGTTTATTTAAGGGGGGTTTGGGTTAGATTAGGGGTATGTGGGTGGTGGGTTGTAATGTTGGGGGGGGGGTATTGTATTTATTCTTTTACAGGCAAAAGAGCTGAAATTCTTGGGGCATGCCCCGCAAAGGGCCCTGTTCAGGGCTGGTAAGGTAAAAGAGCTTGTAACTTTTTTAATTTAGAATAGGGTAGGGAATTTTTTATTTTGGGGGGCTTTGTTATTTTATTAGGGGGCTTAGAGTAGGTGTAATTAGTTTAAAATTGTTGTAATATTTTTATTATGTTTGTAAATATTTTTTTATTTTCTGTAACTTAGATCTTTTTTATTTTTTGTACTTTAGCTAGTTTATTTAATTGTATTTATTTGTAGGAATTGTATTTAATTAATTTATTGATAGTGTAGTGTTAGGTTAATTGTAGGTAATTGTAGGTAGTTTATTTAATTATTTTATTGATAGGGTAGTGTTAGGTTTAATTATATCTTAGGTTAGGACTTATTTTACAGGTAATTTTGTTATTATTTTAACTAGGTAACTATTAAATAGTTCTTAACTATTTAATAGCTATTGTACCTGGTTAAAATAATTACAAAGTTACCTGTAAAATAAATATTAATCCTAAAATAGCTATAATATAATTATAATTTATATTGTAGCTATATTAGGATGTATTTTACAGGTAAGTATTTAGCTTTAAATAGGAATCATTTATTTAATAAGAGTTAATTTATTTCGTTAGATAAAAATTATATTTAACTTAGGGGGGTGTTAGTGTTAGGGTTAGACTTAGCTTTAGGGGTTAATACATTTATTAGAATAGCGGTGAGCTCCGGTCGGCAGATTAGGGGTTAATAATTGAAGTTAGGTGTCGGCGATGTTAGGGAGGGCAGATTAGGGGTTAATACTATTTATGATAGGGTTAGTGAGGCGGGTTAGGGGTTCATAACTTTATTATAGTAGCGCTCAGGTCCGCTCGGCAGATTAGGGGTTAATAAGTGTAGGCAGGTGTCGGCGACGTTGAGGGGGGCAGATTAGGGGTTAATAAATATAATATAGGGGTCGGCGATGTTAGGGGTAGCAGATTAGGGGTACATAGGGATAACGTAGGTGGCGGCGATTTGCGGTCGGAAGATTAGGGGTTAATTATTTTAAGTAGCTTGCGGCGACGTTGTGGGGGGCAAGTTAGGGGTTAAGAAATATAATATAGGGGTCGGCGGGGTTAGGGGCAGCAGATTAGGGGTACATAAGTATAACGTAGGTGGCGGTCGGCAGATTAGGGGTTAAAAATTTAAATAGAGTGGCGGCGATGTGGGGGGACCTCGGTTTAGGGGTACATAGGTAGTTTATGGGTGTTAGTGTACTTTAGGGTACAGTAGTTAAGAGCTTTATAAACCGGCGTTAGCCAGAAAGCTCTTAACTCCTGCTATTTTCAGGCGGCTGGAATTTTGTCGTTAGAGCTCTAACGCTCACTTCAGAAACGACTCTAAATACCAGCGTTAGAAAGATCCCATTGAAAAGATAGGCTACGCAAATGGCGTAGGGGGATCTGCGGTATGGAAAAGTCGCGGCTGAAAAGTGAGCGTTAGACCCTTTAATCACTGACTCCAAATACCAGCGGGCGGCCAAAACCAGCGTTAGGAGCCTCTAACGCTGGTTTTGACGGCTACCGCCGTACTCCAAATCTAGGCCTTAGGAAACACTCTTTTAAAACTTGTCTTGTTAATGTTTGTAATTGTAAAATATATTTATGTCTGTTGTATTAGGGTAAAGCTTCCAATATTGAGCTTGAACTGGTTCCGAAACCTCAGAGACACCAACAAGGGTCTGACTATGAGCTTTCCATATATGTACCTCGGCATATTTAGGAGAAATAGATCATGTCAAACTGATGTAATTAGATTCTACGAGGAAGTAAGTAAAAATATAGATAAAGGGGAATCAGTTGATGTGATATACTTAGATTTTGCAAAGGCATTTGATACAGTGCCACATGAGAGATTAATGCACATAATTAAGGGACTGGGAATAGCTGAAAACGTTAGCTCATGGATAAATAACTGGATAAAAGATAGGGAGCAATGAGTAGTAGTAAATGGATAATACTCAGATTGGACAAAGGTAATCAGTGGAGTCCCCCAGGGATCAGGATTAAATAGCAACAGCTCTATTTTTGCAGATGATACTAAGTTAAGTAAGGTCATTAGGTCAGAGCAGGATGAACTTTCATTACAAAGGGACCTGAAAAAATTAGAAATATCTGCAAGTAAATTGAAAATGAGATTTAATATGGGAAAATGCAAGGTTCTACATTTTGGAAGTAAAAATAAGCAGGCAACATATTTTTTAAATGGGAGAAGACTTAGCCAAACAGAGGAGGAAAGGGATTTGGGAGTAGTAATAGATAACAAGCTAAAGATGGGTGCACAATGCAGGGCAGCGGCTTCAAAGGCTAATAAGATACTAGCATGTATTAAAAGAGGCATTGATTCAAGGGAGGAAAGCATAATTCTGTCACTATATAAAGCCCTGGTAAGACCTCACCTTGAGTATGGAGTGCAGTTCTGGGGACCGATCGCAAAAAAAATTTAAAAACTAGAAAAAATTCAGAGAAGGGCGACAAAGCTAATAAGTGGATTGGAGAATTTAACCTATGAGGAGAGGCTATCCAAACTGGGTCTGTTTTCTTTAGAAAAAAGGCACTTGAGAGGTGACATGATTACTTTATATAAATATATTCAAGGCCCATATACAGAGATGGCAGAAGCTCTGTTTATTCCAAGAAAATTGTTTTTGACAAGAGGTCACAATTTAAGGTTGGAGGAAAGGTGATTTAAAGGGACATAAAACCCAGATTTTTTTCTTTCGTGATTTAGAAAGAGCATGTCATTTTAAGCAACTTTCTAATTTACTTCTATTATCTAATTTGCTTCATTCTCTTGATATCACTTACTGAAAAGCATATCTAGATATGCTCAGTCGCTGCTGATTGGTTGCTGCACATAGAGGCCTTATGTGATTGGCTCACACATGTGCATTGCTATTTCTTCAACAAAGGATATCTAAAGAACTGAGTAAATTAAATAATAAAAGTAAATTGGAAAGTTGTTTAAAATGACATGCCCTATCTGAATCATGAAAGTTTAATTTTGACTAGACTACCCCTTTAATCTCCTGCAACGGAAACTTTTTTCACTGTAAGAGCAATACAATTGTGGAACTCATTACCAAAGGAGGTAATGAATGCCAATACCTTAGATACATTTAAAAAGTCTGGAAAATTTTCTGTATATAAACAAAATTCATGGATATGATTGCTAGTATTAAAATTATCACCTTTTAGAGGGGTTATTTAAGCTTAACTGGAGCTTTTTGTAAGTATTTTAGATTTGTATAGGTTGAACTCGATGAACTTCAGTCTTTTTTCAACCTTATCTACTATGTTACTATGATCTGGATTTGTCACGTAAACCTCAAGGCAGTATGCAGAACTTTAAAAGATGCAATTGTTCTTGTGAAGTACATTTTTTGTAATGATTTGAATGTGTTTTTATGTCAGTATCCATTACAGTTGAAGGCAGAAGCATTTCCTTTTGATTTTAATGGAGCTGAACTCACTACTGGGGTTAGGGGCACGTACAAATCTTAATGAATTACGCGATTTGAAAGCGTCTAAGTTTTGTTGAGATTTTTCGCAAAATGTATATTTTTCTCTCAACTTGTAATCGGGCCTTAATTAAATACTAGATAAAAGATTTATGTGATTTATCATGTTATATTACCATACTCAAAGTGTTTAATGTCCATTTAATACAGTAATTAGAAAAAAAAATATCTAATTTTCTGTAAAGAATGTTTATCTGAGAAAATAATTTTAAGTATAGATTCAGGTAACAAAAGACCAGCAGATCAGTGCTTTTCATTGTTGTAATAAAAAACACTAATCAGTGGCTTATACTTAATAGAAGTCATTGCAATATGTATTAGTCGTAAAAAAAATTATCTTTTTTTTTTTTTTTAAACTTTATTTGTGCAAGGTCCATTACTACCTGTCACAGCCCCACAGGTGTCTGGGGTCTTTACAGGAAGCAATATCAAGCTTGATTTAATAAATCTTCTAGAGAAACATGAGCTGGCTTACTATACAATGAATGCTAGTTTCTTGCCCATGCTAAGAAGAGGTAGAATGCAACTCAAGTTCTTGGCTTGTCTGCTCTCTTATGTTACTAAGTTGTTTGCTGTTTTCTTTTAACAGAATCTGTTTCTTTTTGTTTCATATCCCTTTAATTATTGAAGGTCAGTTGTAAATAGAAGTAAAATGGATACAGCAAACGCTATAGGAAGTCTATACAGATGGTTTAACCCCTTAACGACCAAGGACGTGCAGGGTACGTCCTCTTAAAAAAGTCACTTAACGACAAAGGACGTACCCTGCACGTCCTCGGTTTGGAAAGCAGCTGGAAGCGATCCTGATCACTTCCAGCTGCTTTCAGGTTATTGCAGGATGCCTCGATATCGAGGCATCCTGCAATAACAATTTTTGCCTCTCCGGTGCAGAGAGAGCCACTCTGTGGCCCTTTCTGAACCGGACATCGATGGCCGCATTCGTTGGTGGGTGGGAGCTGTAGTGGGAGGCGGGTAGGCGGCCATCAATGGCTTCTTAGTCAGAGAGGGGGCGGGATCGCCAGGGGCGCGCACCGGCTCGCGTGCACAGGGGCCGGTGGGCGGGCGCGTGCATGGGGAGGGAGCGGGTGAGAACCGCTTACACTACAGAAACTTTTATTATATAATTGTGAGAAAGGATGGATAAAATCCCTGATGAAATTCATCTAAGGGATCTGGGAGGGGGTGGGGGATTGGTCTTGGTGGGGGGGAAACACTGCAGAAAAAAACTAAAATACTGTCTGCCAGTACCCAAGATGGCCCCCAATAAGGCAGAGGGGGAGGGTTAGAGAGCTGTTTTGGGGGCTAAGGGGGGGATCCTACACAGCAGCATATGTAAATATGCTTAAAAAAAGATACCTTTTATTTTAGTACTGGCAGACTTTCTGCCAGTACTTAAGATGGCGGGGACAATTGTGGGGTGGGGGAGGGAAGAGAGCTCTTTGGTAGGGATTAGGGGGTCTGATGTGTCAGGTGGGAAGCTGATCTCTACACTAAAGCTAAAATTAACCCTGCAAGCTCCCTACAAGCTACCTAATTAACCCCTTTACTGCTGGGCATAATTCACGTGTTGTGCACAGTGGCATTTAGCGGCCTTCTAATTACCAAAAAGCAACACCAAAGCCATATATGTCTGCTATTTCTGAACAAAGGGGATCCCAGAGAAGCATTTACAACCATTTGTGCCATAATTGCACAAGCTGTTTGTACATAATTTCAGTGAGAAACCTAAAGTTTGTGAAAAAGTTGACTATTTTTTTTAATTTAATCGCATTTGGCGGTGAAATGGTGGCATGAAGTATACAAAAAGATAACGTGTGTATTAATACACACAACAGGGCGCTGGATAGTAGGTAAAATAAATAAGAACGAGTATATGTGTACACACAGTATAAAGATGTATACTACCAAATTGACACACTAACTATTATAAGTACATGACCATAATGTTTTGCAATAAATAGCAAGGTAACAGTGTTTAAAAATGAATTCAAATAAAGTCCATCAGGCCCATTTATCAAGCTCCGTATGGAGCTTGAAGGGCCGTGTTTCTGGCGAGTCTTCAGACTCGCCAGAAACACAACTTATGAAGCAGCGGTCAAAAGACCGCTGCTCCATAACCCTGTCCGCCTGCTCTGAACAGGCGGACAGGAATCGCCAGACATCAACCCGATCGAATACGATCGGGTTGATTGACAGCTCCCTGCTGGCGGCCGATTGGCCGCGAGTCAGCAGGGGGCGGCGTTGCACCAGCAGCTCTTGTGAGCTGCTGGTGCAATGTTAAATGCGGAGAGCGTATTGCTCTCCGCATTTAGCGAGGTCTTGCGGACCTGATCCGCAGTGTCGGATCAGGTCCGCAAGACCTTTGATAAATGGGCCTGCATATATTGACAATATGCAATAAATAGCAAGGTAACAGTGTTGCAATAAATAGCAAGGTAACAGTGTTAATATGAAATATACCAAAATGGGCCTAGATCAATACTTGGGGTGGTCTACTACACTACACTAAAGCTAAAGTTAACCCTACACGCTCCCTACAAGCTCCCTAATTAACCCCTGCACTGCTGAGCATAATACACGTGTGGTGCACAGTGGCATTTAGCGGCCTTCTAATTACCAAAAAGCAACGTCAATGCCATATATGTCTGCTATTTCTGAACAAAGGGGATCCCAGAGAAAAATTTACAACCATTTATGCCATAATTGTAAAAGCTGTTTGTAAATAATTTCAGTGAGAAACCTAAAGTTTGTGAAAAAATTTGTGAAAAAGTAAACAATTTTTTTTATTTGATAGCATTTGGTGGTGAAATGGTGGCATGAAATATACCATATACCTAGATCAATACTTTAGGGTGTCTTCTAAAAAAAAATATTTACATGTCAATGGATATTCAGGGATTCCTGAAAGATATCAGTGTTCCAATGTAACTAGCGCTAATTTTGAAAAAAAGTGGTTTGGAAATAGCAAAGTGCTACTTATATTTATGGCCCTATAACTTGCAAAAAAAGCAAAGAACATGTAAACATTGGGTATTTCTAAACACTGGACAAAATTTAGAAACTATTTAGCATGAGTGTTTTTTGGTGGTTGTAGATGTGTAACAGATTTTGGGGGTCAAAGATAGAAAAAGTGTGTTTTTTTCCATTTTTTCCTCATATTTTATATATTTTTTTATAGTAAATGATAAGATATGATGAAAATAATGGTATCTTTAGAAAGTCAATTTAATGGCGAGAAAAACGATATATAATATGTGTGGGTACATTAAACGAGTAAGAGGAAAATTACAGCTAAACACAAACACCGCAAAAATGTAAAGATAGCCTTGGTCCCAAACGGACAGAAAATGGAAAAGTGCTGTGGTCATTAAGGGGTTAAAGGGACATCAAAGACAATTTTTTTCTTTCATGAGTTAGATACAGAATGCAATTTTAAACAACTTTCCATTTAACTTATTTAGTCTATTTTGCTTCCTTCTCTTAGTATCTTTTGTTGAAGAAACAGCAACTCTGATCATATCTAGATATGCTTTTTTAAACAAAGGATACCAAAAGAGCAAAACAAATAAGATGATAGAAATAAATGGGAAAGTTGATTAAAATCGCATACTTTCTATAAATCACAAAAGAAAAAAAATGGGTTTCATAGTGGTCCTTTGATAAAAAGCTGTTCCTGATCATATCTAGATATGCTTTTTTTTTACCAAAGGATACCAAGAGAGCATAACAAATAAGATGATAGAAATAAATGGGAAAGTTGATTAAAATCACATACTTTCTATATATCACAAACGAAAAAAAATTGGGTTTCATAGTGGTCCTTTAATAAAAACTAAAAAGTTAAATCAAAGTAAACATAAAAAAAACAGATTGTGTAAAAAAAGCAAATTACATACTTGGAATGGAAAAAAACACACACTTTTTCTAACTTTGACCCCCAAAATCTGTTACATATCTACAACCACCAAAAAACACCCATGCTAAATATTTTCAAAATTTTGTCCTGAGTTTAGAAATACCCAATGTTTGCATGTTCTTTGCTTTTTTTGCAAGTTATAGGGCAATATGTACAAGTATCACTTTTCTATTTCCAAACCTTTTTTTTTTTTCAAATTAGCCATAGTTACATTGTAACACTGATATCTATAAGGAATCCCTGAATAACCCTTCACATGTATATATTTTTTTAGTAGACAACCCAAAGTATTGATCTAGGTCAATTTTGGTATATTTTATGCCACCATTTCAAATAAAAAGAATATCTGTAATTTTTTCACAAACTTTAGGTTTCTCACTGAAATTATTTAGAAACAGCTTGTGCAATTATGGCACAAATGTTTGTAAATGCTTCTCTGGGATCCCCTTTGTTTGGAAATAGCAGACATATAAGGCTTTGGCATTACTTTTCGGTAAGTAGAAGGCCGCTAAATGCCGCTGCGCACCACACTTGTATTATGCCCAGCAGTTAAGGGGTTAATTAGGTAGCTTGTAGGGTTAATTTTAGCTTTAGTGTAGAGATCAGCCTCTCACCTGATACATCCCACCCACTGATCCCTCCCTGACCCCCCTCAAACAGCTCTCTTCCCTCCCCCACCTCACAGTTTGCCAAAAAAGTGTTTTTATATATATATATATATATATATATAATAAAAAAATTCTGTAGTGTAGCTGCCCCCCCTCGATAACCTAACCCCCTCTCCCTCCCAGATCCCTTGCCCAACATTTATTCCCCCTCCCTCTCCCTCCTTCCCATACATTTACAATACATTTATGTAAATAAGGCACGCGCACGCACACACACCCCCACTCCCGCTGCATCGCGCACACTTCTGTGTAACCGGAACTAACCAACAATGGGCCGCCCAACCGCCTCCCTGCTACGGCTCCCACCAACGATCGGCACCATCGATGGCCGATGCAGAAAGAGCCACAGTGTGGCCCTCTCTGCATCGGTGGGTA
This sequence comes from Bombina bombina, assembly GCF_027579735.1. Classification (NCBI taxonomy): domain Eukaryota; kingdom Metazoa; phylum Chordata; class Amphibia; order Anura; family Bombinatoridae; genus Bombina; species Bombina bombina. Next base: position 495,035,164 of record NC_069505.1, on the reverse strand, counting down.
AAAAAGGGTATTGCAGTGATGCCTCAATATCGAGGCATCACTGCAATACCATAAAAGCATCTGGAAGCAGTCTCCATTGCTTACAGTGCTTGAAACCCCAGAGGACATGTCAGGCACGTTTCTTGGTCCTTAACTGTATTTTTTTTGTAGGACGTACCTGACACATCCTTGGTCGTTAAGGAGATAAACAACTTTCCTATTCACTTCAATAATCTACATGTGCACATTCCTTTTTTATATGCACACTTTCTGAGGCATCAGCTCCTATGGAGCATATGCAAGATTCACCGGATTTATGGCTGTCACATGATGCATTAGGAAGCAAAATATAACTAGATGATCTAAATGAAAGTAGAGACAAGGTAACTGATATACCAAAATGAGAGCAAAACATAAAAGAAATTGTGGGTATGCTCCTTACCAGTCCCCAGGTTGAATTCATGAAACGCAAGATGCTGGTGATATCATTAAGTAATGAGAGAAATTTCTTGTCCGTGTAGTCAAAACGTTGACCAAATACCACTGAGCAGATATTATTTGACACAGCACAGCTTAACAGGAAGGTGGGGTCAAAGGGTGTGCCTAGAAAATATTTCAGAAAATGTTTATTATATTTTAGAAAATAATTTACTGCATTATAATGAAACAAGATAAACATAGATAAAGCTATGACAATGTATCACATATCTACCTACATCCTGTTTTGTATTCAGGGCTGAGGGGCTAGAGGCAGGATTGTCAGGGTATCTGTGAGTAACATTAAATAAACTACAGATGTATCGTAGAATCTAATATATATATATTTTTTTTAGCTAAAACCTAATTTGATGTGAATTGGTCTAATAACAGACCAGCTCCAACCCCCGCTTTTCCCGATTACAATACATCCAAATGAGAACAAAGGGAAAGCATTTGGTCTCATTAGTTCAGGCAGTTATTTCAAAGAGATGTTCACTGTATGGCTGCTGTGTTTAAAGATTTCCTAACCTTTCTTCTATGATATAAAAGGTTATCAGATTATGACCCCTGTAAATAAACACACATGGTTTGTCTGTTGGAAAAAATCTCTTTGAGGCTTAAGTATGTGAGGAAGTTGATTACCCCTGCTGTGTTTGAATACTCGAAGCTCAGACAGACGTCTCAAAGGAAAAATAGCAAGAGTTGATTACCCCTGCTGTGTTGGATACTCATCTGCACTGAGCTAAGCAGAAACACATATTGTATTGTAACTGAAATTCATTTTTAAAATACAAACTTTCAATATTGTATAAAGATATATATGTCCATGGATCTGAGAAATGCATTTCAGGTTTGTAATAAATTGAATGGATAACATATTCTTATATTTTTCAGGCATCTAATAAGTACATATATAATTGGTGTTTTAAATAATATCATATATTTTATACACTCAGCAAGAGATATACAGATATGAAATATTTATATGGGATCGTAATAAATATGAAACCACATCTGATTGCTGATCTCAAGGTATGTATGTGATATTAAGATGATAACTGAGAAAGTAATTGAGTCCATGATGAAGGTATTATAATCCTTTTAAATCTTTCCATAGAAAATATGTTTTTTAAACGCATTTTTAAGATATTATATTCATGCCTAGTCTTGAAATACTCAGAATAAAAATGTATTAAATGGCACTTTATGGTCCCATCTATATTAAAATTGTAAGTGATGGATACTGGAAATTAAAGTATTTGATAAACATTTTAAAAGTTAGATAATTAAGCTGTTAGCAATATTGATAATGAGACCGCATTTCTGGTTGTTTGCTGCCCCCTAGGGGATTAAAACTGGAATGACAGCCAAACGAATTGACTGTTTAAAACATGTTACCAGTAGGCCAATCAAATGTTTCAGCTCGAAGGGCCAATCAGTGCTCAGCTCCATTAGGGCCAATCCAAAGACAAGCACCGTGGGGCGTAACCAAAAATGTTCACTGATGATTAGAATAAAAAAGGGTGGGAATTATCACGTGATATAACTTCATGCAAGAGGATAGAAGAGATCTCTCTTTGTTTGCTGAAATCTTGACTGATAACTTTGTTGCCATTTTGGGACACAGTCACTTTAAGCAAAATCTGGGACTAACTTCCTTATCCATATTGCAATACCTTTCTTCATATGAGGTGACCTGAATCTATTTGAAAAAGCTGGAATATTAAATTGGCTCATGTGTTGATGTATGACAAGGACTATAATTTGATATATATATCCCCCAGTCATTCTTTGCCTTTCGTTACAGGAGGTTGGCAGAGAAGTGCCATGAAGATTCGGAGTAGTCTCTTATGGAGCGTAGTACTCTTCGAAATGGGACTGGAGTTTTAAGTAGTCCTGTCAGCCTCTTAGTGAGAGCATGGGTGAATATTAGAGTCCAGAGATGCAGGGAGAGTCTTTCTGCGAACCCATCCCAACTCAGTTTAACAGCTCCATTAGCAATCAGCGTTGACGAGTTTCACTGCCTGCTTTTCTTCTCTCAAGTCCATGTCAGGAGCGATGCTACTACCTGTCACACTTGAAGGGCCGTGTTCATTTTCCACAGCGTTGATTCTGGTAAGATCGTTTCATTTATATACATATGTGATAACGCAAGAAGACAGGGTCACAGTGTGGCTCCTTTATCTATATAGAATCTAGGGTAATACCCTCAGAAGGGGGTTATTGAACAGGGGGGATTTTTTTATGCATAATATTGTTTATTGTGTATTGTCAGTGTGGAACAGTCAGTTCATTAGTGAGAGATTGAGGCAGGCTTTTTTGGCGCATCTCTTGAGTGCAGGGGCGGTCCTGCATGGCACTTCATGTGAATGGGTGTGGCCTCTGTAACTTCCTCTTTCTCGACCTGCGTTCGGAAGAGACAAAAGTTTTTTCTTGTAGTCCGGGTTATAGGAGGTGGTGAGTGCCCCGGCCATTGGGATATAAAGGTGATATTTATTTTTGATCAAGTCCATAATAAAGGCGCAAGCTATGGAGGACTCTGATATATTATATATTAGACGATACTCCCTCTTTATCTAAATCTATTAACTGTGTATATTGTGAGCAGGTTCCAGTTGAGCCGCCTACGCATCTGTTTCACATGTTTTGACAATATTGCTATAAAAAAGAATAAAGTATTTAGTGCGACTGAGCCGTCCACCTCTGAGGGTTCTCCGCCCCGTGAGGTGCGTTCCCTACTGTCATCTCCGTTTACACAAGCAGTTCCCTAGGGCACTACTAATCCTGCGGGAGGGGCTCTTTGGCCTCCAGACTTCGCCGATCAGTTATAGACGGTGGTTTCTGCGGCCATTAATGCGATGCCTCGCCCTTCTAAGCGCAAGCAGAAGGTACGGCACAGCTATCCGTCTCAGGGGATCTTCGACTCTACTGGATGTCTCAGATCGATTATCCGCTGAGGAGGATATCTCAGAGTTATTGAAGGATGTCGATTCTGGGTCAGAATCAGCTACTTCTAGGCCTCCGTCCGCAGAGGAACCCGATTTTAAATTTAAGATGGAGCATTTGCGCTTTCTGCTGAAAGAGGTGCTTGCTAATTTGGAGGTCCCAGAACCAAAGCTACCGGAGGAACCTTCAATCCCTAAACTGGATAGGGTTTACAAGGACAGGGTAGTTTCCCAGGCCTTCCTGGTTCTAGTCAATATGGCTAACATTTTTAAGAATGAATGGTAGAAACTTGGTTCATCCTTTTCCCCCTCTTCTTCTTTTAAAAAACTTTTCCCCTGTTCCGGATGCGCAACTTGAACGGTGGGGAACCGTCCCTAAGGAGGATGGTGCTATCTCCATGCTCGCTAAGAGAACGATATCGCTAGAGGATTGCATGCTAACATGCAGATCATTTGCCTGAATGCTAAGACATCAGGTTTTTCTGTTTTAGCCCGCAGGGCTCTGTGGCTAAAGTCGTGGTCTGCTGACATAACTTCCAAGTCTCGCTTACTTTTTCTCCCATTCAAGGGAAACAAAGGGCCTGGATTCTATCATATCTACGGTCACGGGTGGCAAGGGTGCCTCAGGATAAGAAGGCCAAACCTAAGGGATCTACTTTTCGTCCCTTTCGTGTGGACAAGTTTTAGCGCCAGCAGCCTGCCGCAAAGTCTGAGCAATCCAAGGGATCTTGGAAACCAGCTAAGTCTTGGAACAAGTCCAAGCAGAACAAGAAGCCTGCAGAGTCAAAGTCGGCATGAAGGGGCGGCCCCCGATCCGTCCTCTAATCAGGTAGGGGGCAGACTATCTCTTTTTGTGGAGGCCTGTAGAAGAGACGTTATAGACCCTTGGGTTCTGGAGGTCGTAGCCCAGGGTTACAGGATAGTTTCAAGACATATCCGCCCCGGGGAAAATTCCTCCTGTCAAACATATCTTCAAGACTAGAAAAGAGAGACGCATTCCTGGGGTGTGTGAGGGATCTCTCTGGGTATTTGTCCCAGTTCCTCCGGCAGTAAGAGGTCCTGGGGTATTATTCAAACCTTTTTGTGGTCCCAAAGGAAAGTCCTATTTTTACTGGCTATTGTATCAGCACGCAGAGTCTCTGAGCTGGCGGCCTTGTAATGTGAGCCTCCCTACTTGGTTTTTCATGCTGATAAGGCTGTTCTGCACACTGGATTGAGATTCCTTCCCATGGTGGTGTTGAGTCGTAACATCAATCAGGAAATAGTAGTTCCTTCTTTGTGTCCTAACTCTTCTTCTTCGATGGAGAGGTAACTTCATAATTTGGACGTGGTCCGGGCGTTGAAGTTTTATCTTCAGGCCACAAAGGAGTTCAGACAGACATCGTCTTTATTTGTTGTGTATTCAGGGGGCAAAGGGCCTCTGCCACTTTTCTATCATTCTGGTTGAGGAGTATGATCCGTCTGGCATATGAGACAGCGGGACACAAGCCTCCTCAGAGGATTACGGCTCACTCGACTAGAGCTGTAGCCTCTTCTTGGGCCTTTAAGAATGAGGCTTCTATGGAGCAGATTTGCAAGGCAACTACTTGGTCCTCTTTACAAAATTCTAATTTTAAACAGAAAAAGCAGTCATAATCAATATTGAATTATCGATCAAATATGCTTTGGTTGCGTATCTTTTCTTCTGTGAGGGTCACTGAAAGTCTCTTCAAATTCTCCCACCTCCTCCTATTGCTTGTGGTAAGCCTGTTCTCTAGTACGTTTCATTTAGATTTGGATGTCATATCACTTACTACTATATTATTTTTATTAATTCAATCTACAGATAATCTTCAGTGTTGCCATACAATGTTTTTGCACAGAATTTCTGATGAATTTGATTGAGGGTTATGGAGTATGTCCCTACAGGGTGACACTGGCAGGAGGAGCTATGAGACATGTAGTTTGTCTCTTACTTGACAGAGTGAAACAGATGCACAGACAGTATAGAGGTATGGAACATATTGTATGCCCCTCCCCCTTCAGGATGGCACTATGGGATACTATTGTATGCCTCTCTCCTTCATGGTAATAGAGCAACAAAGATGGAAAGTAGCATTGGTACAAGACAGAAAGCTGTGATATATAAAATATATTCTCCTTATAGGGGGACGCAGTGACAGACAGGAGGAAGCTATAACATGGAATCTGTCCCTACCCCTACAGAGTGACATATTAATAGGGTGGAGCTATGGAGTGTGTCCCTCCCTGGCAGAGCAATACAGTAAGACAGACAGGAGGGAGATATGATGTGTAGAAGCTGCCCTGCCCCTGCAAGGTGACAGTGTCACAGAATCATAGAAGCCATGGGACATGGAGAATGTCTTTTCTGTACAGGGTGACACCATGACCAAGACAAAATTGAATTTTAACTCATGGGGTTAGATTTATTAAATGTCGGACTGATATGATCCACTGTCCGCCCGACATCGCTAAATGTCAATGTCGCTAAATGCAATGCTGCTCCCTGCACATTAGTGGCTAATCGGGTTCTAGCAGGGGTGTCAATCATCCCGATTGTATGTGATCGGGATGATTGCTGTCCGTCACCTCAGAGGTGGCGGATGAGTTAAAGAGCAGCGGTCTTACGACTGCTGCTTCTTAACTTTTGCTTCCAGCGAGCCTGAAGGCTCGCACAGAAACAGCTGCATTCGTAGCTTAAAGGGACAGTAAAAGTTCAGAATAATGTTATATAATTCTGCACACAGTGCAGAATTATATAACATTATTTAAGCCGTAACTTTAAAAATGTAAAAGTATTTTCAGAATTTTCATTGAACGTTGGACTCCGCTCCAGGATCTACTGAGCTTGTCTTGAATATCCAAAGTGCTTCACGGGCTTGCTGGTTAGTCACAGCACGCCCGGTTGCGCTGTTGGAATAAATGTAGCTCGCTCCCGCTACTAGACCAGAGCGGGAGCGAGCTACATGTATTCCAATAGCGCAACCGGACGTGCTGTGAATAACCAGCAAGCCTGTGAAGCGCTTTGGATATTCAAGACCCGCTCAGTAGATCCTGGAGCGGAGTCCAACGTTCAATGAAAATTCTGAAAATACTTTTACATTTTTCAAGTTACCGCTTAAATAATGTTATATAATTCTGCACTATGTGCAGAATTATATAACATTATTCTGAACCTTTACTGTCCCTTTAATAAATCTGCGCCATGGAGTCATTTCTGCAGAGTGACATATTGTTTATCCTTTATTCAGAGTAATCTAATGAACTGAACACACCTTGCATTTTTCCAAGTTTCTCCACTAAATACTGTGCTTCCTCCTGGATTCTCTCTTCAAGGTTCCTTTTCCCCAAACCAAAATTTCTTAAAGTAGTTAGTGAGAACCGTCGAAGTGTCCTCCATCGTTCGCCACTACTACCTGTGAGACCTGAAGAACAAACTCATCATTGAGAATAATAACAGCTATTGAACTTTTTTTCAGAAAACTAATGTCATAACTTACCAAAGCCTTTGTTTATATGGTCAGCCAATGGCATCTTCCCACGGTTAACAAAGAATTCTCCATTGTCGATTAGTGCTTCTTTTACTACTTCATAACCACACAAAACCACTACTGGATTTGATCCAAAATATACAGTGTATACAGGTCCATAAGTCTCTCTGAGCTAAAAAAATAAGTTTACAATTAGTCAGGAGAAAAACAAGATATATGAATGTAGTTGAAAAATCTCAAATGTACAAATTAATTTCTGAGGAGGTACAATATTATCAAAATATAAACCTGCAAATAATTTTTAAAAATTAGAGAGGCTTAATAGAATGGAGAATTTGGAGACCCGAGTGCATGGAAATTTCAGCCTGGAATGTTTCAACTTTGGGACTTAATATCCATAAATAGATGATCCAGAAATAAATTGATATAGGCAGATGTTATTTGTACAGGATCATAATAAAAGTAATAATAATAAAAAAGGAACTCTCCATTGTCGACTAGTGCCTCTTTTTATTACCTCATACTTGCACGTAATCCCTACTAGATGTAATCCAAAATTCACAATGTATATAGATTCATAATTCAGTTAAAAAATAAGTAACATTTTTTTTTTTTTTTTTAAATCCATCTTTATCTTATGCCAATTTGTACAAAGGAGAGACACAAAATGAAACAGTATATCAATAAAGATTCACAGGGGAGAGTTCAAATGAAGGTTCAATAAATCAGTACCAGAATTTCAATGAAAATAGTCAGTAGAACAAAAAGACACATGAAAATATCTATTAATTAATTTCTGAGGGAGGTAAAATCTTACAAAAATATAAACCTACAAAAATTTCATGAACTTGAGAAACTATAAATATTTGATAGAAAGGAGAATATATAGACCCATTAGTACATGGAAATTCTAGGCATGAAATATTTCAACTTTAGGGCTGCATATGCATGAACATAGGGTCCAAGAAGAGATGAATATAGGCAAATGTCATGTGTGCCTCTGCTTGTGCACAGAAACAAAATTATAATACAAAAATACTGAACATGTGCGGGTATATATACGTATATGATGGGCTGATGGCTGTCACATGGTAAGGGGGCAGGAAAATTAAAGGAAACTTTAAATTAATTATAAAACAAAAGTGCTATAGTGTTGTCATTTTATTATGCATTTGTCAAATCTAATTGTGTATTAAGTGCATTAAAAAAGACAATGCAATAACAGTTTGAATTATAATTGAGCACTAGATTTTTTTTCTGTCAAATTTCAAAAATGTCTTAAATTTGCCAGCTCCCTGTATCATGTGACAGCCATCAGCCAGTATAAAGTAAGTATAAACTGTGACCTCTTGCACATGGAAGTATATTAGAAAGTGTCTTAGAGGGACATAAAACTTGTTGGGATAGAGACAAAATGTAATAATATGTACTTTAATTACCTTACCTGCAAATGTATACTGCAGTGCCTCGCCATTAACCCTTTCTTTTAAGTTTCCGAATTGTACAGCTCTAACTCCCCCCACACAATTCCTTTTATGGCTGCATCTATATCCACCTTTGATTTGGTAGAATACAAGACTTTAACACTCATCTGCTGGAGCACGCCTAGAAGCAAATAAGCTGCTGTGAAATGCAATGCCTGTGTTTCTGATGCTAAACACTGATAAGGGGGGTGGATCAGACGATTCCAGACAGCATGGCTATGTTACTAATTTTGCTTATTTTTTAATATTATTTTAAAATACTTGCTAGCAATTTTTAAACATTTTTTATGCAAACTATTTCTACTTAATTATATGAACAGATCTCAACATGTTTTATGGCACTTTTAAGTTCCGCTCATATTACAAGTTGAAAGTAATTTCCGAATGAATGAGCACAGTCACAATTTATGTAAGAATGATTACTGCAACCTCAGAGTTCTGGTTAACAGTTACTTTCGACAAAAAAGTGTCACAAAACAAATAAAAAATACATGTAAAAGTACAATTACACTCATATATTTTAATATTTTTTATTAGTGTTATTATATCATTCAAAAGTTATAAGGGCTGAAAAAATGAGGTCTCAGCTGTTAGATATACATACATATACATGTATAAAGATGTATATGTATGTGTGTATGTATGCATATATATATGTGTGTGTGTGTGTGTGTGTGTTTATATGTGTGCATTTATGTGTTTATATATGTATTTACACATATAAACACCTAAATACATATGTATACATATATATATATATATATATATATATGTGTGTGTGTGCTTTGGAGCCCTTCGCAGTCAAGTAGCTCAAAACATGAAAAATCATATTTATGCAAGTATAGCTATATATTTTATAATAAAAACATTATATATATATATATATATATATATATATATATATATATATATATATTAAAGATACACAGGTCTTTTCAACATTACAAATTTTCTTTATTCGTATTCAATTAATTTACAAGTCGACGTTTCAGCTGATACAGACAGCCTTTTTCAAGACAATCTTAGCGTGTAAGCGATATGGCTTCTCATGCCACTATTCAGGATGTGAGGAATATATATGTATTTATTTATGAATAAATAGAAACATATTCTGCTATGTGAAGAAAATTGGAACGTGAAATATTAATATTTCATGCCGTCAGCACACTTGAGAAAATGGTGAAGGTTGCATGACTTGTTGGGTGTTATTCCCCCCCCACACACACTTTTCATGCCCTATGGGGGAATACATTAATGCGGTCACAATATTACAAATTTGGCTGTTTGTGCGCTTTGGGTTATTGCTCGTTTGAAAACCTGACGCGCAAAAAAAGCTTACTTCTAGCGAAGTTAAAGCGTGAGCTGGAGTGATAAATAGCACTCCACTCAGATAGCCCTTAGTAATAAATTCACTATTCAAAAATGTGTTAATATGATGGATAAGCTTGATGAAGTGATAGCAGCTTTTTAGTCCTGCTATATGTTATTTAGTAGGAGTCTTAAATTACCATGTTTAGGCATCTAGGGCAGGAACAGCAAGCCTTGCACTGAATATGTGAGCACCGTAACTCCCTGAAAATAGTAACTAACACCTAATGCATGCGCAATATCTATCTACCTCCTCAAAAATAACTAACACCTAACACATGAGCAATATCTATCTACCTGTCAACCACAATCCCCACCACAATAACTAATTAACTGAATTAACCCCTAATCAGCCAACCCCCACATCGCAATAAACCTAATAAATGTATTAACCCCTAATCTGCCATTAACCCACATCACAATAAACGTAATAAATTTATTAACCCCTAATACACCATTAACCCACATCACAATAAACTTAATGAAACTATTAAACCCTAATCCGCCATTAACCCACAACGCAATAATCCTAATAAATCTATTAATCCCTAATCCGCCAAATCCCCACAACGCAAATAACTAAATTACTAAATCTTCTAACCTAACACCCTCTAAACTAACCCTAATTACCTAAATTAAAAAACACTAAGTTACAATTAAAATAAAAAAGCTAACATTACTTAAAAATAAAAAATTGAATTAATCTATTATTACAAAAAATAAAAAAGTCTAAGATTACATGAAATAATAAACAAAATTATCCAAAATAAAAAAATGAAACCTAATCCCTATAAAAATAAATAAGACCCCCAAAATAAAAACACCCCCAATCTAATGCTAAATTACCAATAGCCCTTAAAAGGGTTTTTTGTAGGGCATTGCCCTAAGTTAAACAGCTCTTTTACCTTAAAAAATACTATGGACTCGATAATTGAAAGCTCTCGGGGCTGGCGAGATTATTAAAGAATGCTCGCCAGTAATATTTCCCTGGTGGAATGATCTAAGGCCACTTTTTACCCTGACAAAGGGTGTCTCGCTAAGGGACGTATACTGCATTTACCTTAAAAAATACTAAGTTCCCCTCTAACAGTAAAACCTATTCTAACATATGCCTGTCTGATATGACTGTCCCTTTAAGATTGCCTTCGCTGCTACTGACAATCATAGTGTTTGGGGAGTATCTGCATTCAACTTACCTGCCTAATTAATCATTCATGCACCCAATTCCCTCAGCCTCTTTTTTAACCATCTCAGGCCTAATTGCATTAGCTTTAAAGTTTTGTTCCAGGACAACAGAGGTATGTAACTGTTCCTGCATGGATTGTACCAGCATATTCAAACTACAGCCTTTCCTTTTAGCTATGCTTAAAATCATCTAATCGCAAGTATCCATATAAATCCATTTTGTTTCCTGGACAGTGCTACTTAACAAACTCTGAACTTATTCTAAATTATAAGTATGCATTTGGTTATAATCACTCTCTAATTACTACAACAGCATCTTACTTAGAACTTTATAACTATTCTATGCTACAAGTTTTCATAGCTGAAATATCCTCCAATTATGTTAATATATTCAAAACTCAGCATCTATGTGTTCAGTTAAACAGCTTTCCTGTGATTCTCCAATATATGCACAAAACAGTATTTAATGCCTTAAACTTGCAACTTGTCTATCACCTGTGCTGCTCTGCTTATTACTGACATACAGCTCTATATAATATTATGTACTGTGAACCTGCAACAAACCTTTGCATCTATGAGTCAATCTTCTACCAGTTTCCTCTGAAACCTGAACATCTTACATTGCTATATTTTTCACTCATGAATCCTGCAGCTACTCCTATTAACTATAAGTCACAGTATCAATTTATGTTTCCATTGAAGCCAGAATATATTGTATACATATGTTTCACTCTCCATGAATTCTACAATAACTTCTTGCAAAGAGGGCAAGTACCTGAGCACTCAAGGGTCAAAATAAGAGTAAAAAATCCTTTATTGAAAAATAATTTAAAAATGCATAAATATGCAAGTGAACAAGGATGGCTGTCCTGACGCGTTTTGCGCCCCCTAGTGGCGCTTAGTCATAGGAATAGGTGCTCAAAGTGTCAGCTAGAACTTAAAGGGATGTCTATCTAATCAGAGCCCTGAATCAGGGCACCCATGGGAGCAACTCCACCAAGCCCCTGCCGGCACTTTCAAGTGATAAAACAACATTACAAAATCCTTGTGTATCTGCTAACAGGCTCTATAATATACAATGAAAATTAAACACATAAAAGTATAAATGTCAAATACAAATCCATAGTTGGAATTACAATTAAGACTACCTAGAATGTTTATGTATCTCATTGAGAACTTGTATGGTTGATGATGTTAGTGAATTTTGGTAATCATGATTGAATATATATATATAGATGTGAGTTAAATATAATTAAGTGAACAAAGATACTTATTGTAATTAAAGAAGGGCTCAAGACATATAGGGGTAGAGCACTGTAGGGGTCAATCTATAAAATAAGAGATATCCCATTCTAGGTTAATGGGTGTCTTGTGTCAAGTTTCAGAGATTTATGCCTATCACCCCCTAGTGCTTCCATGAACAACTTCAATGATCTGCGCTCCAAAACTGGGAACACCAGTGAGATGTAGGCCGTTAAAGTGTTTAGCTATGGCTGAGTCTTTGTTAAAATTCTCTACATCCCTTAGATGCTCCCTAACCTTGTCACGGAATTTCCTGGAGGTTTGGCCAACATACTGTTGTTGGCAGTTTTCAAGTGAGTAGATAAACTACCCATTTGGTTCTGTAGTGTATAGGTTAATTTCAAATTATCTATGTGTGACACTGGAATAAAAATGTCCCAGTGTCACTGTTTTACATGCTTTACAATTAAAATTGTTGCATTTGAAATTACCCTTACGGTTACTATGGAGCCATGATATACTGTTGGGTTTGGTTGTTTCGACCAAGCTTGGGGCAAGTTTTGAGCCCAGGGTCTCTGGTTATCTACTGAAGTTGACAATAGATGGTCATTTTTAAGTAATGGAATATGTTTTCTTAGAATATTGACAACTTCATTAAACTGAGCGGAGTAAGGGGTGCTAAACACCACTGATCCTTCTGTAAATTGAGTTCTCGATTTGTTGACTTTTGAAATAGAACTGACCCTAGCTTCATCTTGTGCCACAGCCTAAAGACTGGGATAATAGCCCCTATCAAGAAGTCTGTTCTTTAGATCATTGGATTGACTTTTGGGAATGGACCTTAGAAGGTGTGGCGGATGGGCTGACTTGACTTAGCATGGAGAATGGTGTTACCTGCGGTGGGTTTTCTATAGGTACTTGATATAACAATGCCTTTATCCGCCACCCCTTCCAAGGTAAGGCCCAAAAAGTTTACTACTGAATGATTTGATTCTCCATTAAATCTCAACTTATTTTCATTTGTGTTGAGATAGTGAAGAAAATCAGAGATTGAGAAACTTTCTTTTTGATCGGTATTATCCATAATGAATATTATATCATCTATAAACCTATTATAAAAAGAACCTATTATAAAAAATTGTTCTACCGATGTATGAATTGTGATCTGAGAAAATATATTGGAGTTCCCACCAACCCACATACAAATTTGCATAGGAGAGGGCAAACTTCTTGCAACTATGAATCACAGAATATCATCTATCCACGTAAAGGATACTCTTCCCCGGGTCAGGGGTCGGTGTCTCCAATTCCCTACCACTGCCCCAAGGGTCTGTGTCCTGAGCACATATACATCGGAACATGACACCTACCACCCACTAAACCCCCTAAAATAAATAAACCTAACATTAAAAAAAAACTAAACTACCCATTGCCCCTAAAGGGGCATTTGTATGGGCAATGCCCTTAAAAGGGCAATCAACTCTTTTACTGCCCTTAAAAGGGCATTCAGCTCTTTTAAGAGTGCCCATTAAAACCCTAATCTAAAAAAAAAAAATTCTATCTCTAACCCCCAAATAGGTATTCACCGTTCCTGAAGTGCGTCGGAGAAGGTCCTATTCCAAGCGGTGAAGTCTTCTTCTAAGCGGCCGACATCTTCTTCCAAGTGGGGACCACTTCCTTCTTCATCCAGGACCAAGCCGGAGTGGAGATGAGCGCGGAGCAGGAACAGTGACCGCGGAGCCATGGAGCATGGGGGATCCTCTTTGTACGATCGCCGCCGTACACTGAATAGTGAATTCAAGGTACGTGTTTAAATATGGCGTCCCTTGCATTCCTATTGGCTGATTTGATTCAGCTAATAGGATTTCAGTAGCTCTCATCCTATTGGTTGATTTGAATTTGAAGAATCAAATCAGCCAATAGGAATGCAAGGGACGCCATATTTAAAAGTGTACCTTGAATTCACTATTCAGTGTACGGCGGCGATCGTACGAAGAGGGTCGTCTGCGCTCCAAATGCTCTGCGGTCGCCGGTCCTGTTCCGTGCTCCTCTCCGCGCCGGCGTAGTCCTGGATGAAAAGGAAGTGGTCCCCACTTGGAAGAAGGTGTCGGCCGCTTGGAAGACTTCACTGCCTGGAACAGGAACTTCTCAGGAACGATGAGTACTTATTTGGGGGTGGAGTTTTTATTTTTTTATTTAGATTAGGGTTTTAATAGGCACTGTTAAAAGAGCTGAATGCCCTTTTAAGGGCAGTAAAAGAGCTGAATGCCCTTTTAAGGGCAATGCCCATACAAATGCCCCTTTAGTGGCAATGGGTAGTTTAGGTTTTTTTAGTGTTATGTTTATTTATTTTGGTGGGTGGTGGGTTTTACTGTTAGAGGGGGGACTTAGGGCTCGATGATATAATCTTCGCCAGCTCAAACCTACTTTTTCTCGTTGACTCTCGCAGGGCTGCCCCGGTGCAATGATCGTAGAAAAGGGTCAGTCCCTTGCGAGTGGCTAGATGGCTCCTATTAAAAGTAACGAAGCTCGCTGGATAGGGACACTTTGCTCCTTAGTACAAAGTTAGCAGGGAGCATGGGGAGCACTTTAAAATTAAAATTCTGCAATATAAATCACATGATGCTGCTTTCTGCATAGAGCATCTTACATTTGTCTATATTTTAGTATACATGTGTTTTTCTTTTGGTGTTATAAGTGTTCTTATTGTTTTGAGAAAAGCTTGCCACCTTTTAATTGGTGAGAAAAAACTGTGAGATCTGCGAAAATCTTTATAGAATTACGCTGGGATTAGAGAGACATTTTCATATACGCCCATGGAACGCTCATGTTCAGCTCATTTTACAAAAAAACAACAATTATGCTTTGCATTTTGTATTTAAGTTAAAATTTCTGTGTGACATTTGCACATCCAGTGTACTACAATTACGATTTACGCTGTGTATATTTAATTTGATTTATTCGTGTGTAAATTACATACAAATTTAACTTTTTTGTTAACATACGATTTTTGGTGAAGAATTTTGTTTTACGATTTTTGATGAACCTTAACAATACAATTTTTCCCTGCTTATTTTTTTGTTAATAGTTCAAATATTTGTTTTGTATGATGTTTAAAATATGAATTTTACTGTGCACATTTCATATGAAAATGCAGTATACGCCCCTTAGCGAGACACTTTAGATCAGTCCACCAGGGAAATAGATGGACTGGCGAGCATTCTTTAATAATCTCGCCAGCCCATAGAGCTTTTAATCATCAAGCCCAAAGTATTTTTTAAGGTAAAAGAGTTGTTTAACTTAGGGAGTGTTTTTATTTTGGGGGTGGCTTTTTTATTTTCATAGGGATTAGGTTTAATTTTTTTATTTTGGATAATTTTGTTTATTATTTTATTTAATGTTAGACTTTTTATTTTTGTAATCTTAGATTAATTTAATTTTAGTTTTTTATTTTTAAGTAATATGAGCTTTTTTATTTTAATTGTAACTTAGTGTTTTTTAATTTAGATAATTGGGGTTAATTTAAGGGGTGTTAGGTTAGGGGGCTTAGTAATTTAATTAGTTATTTGCGTTGTGGAGGTTTGGCGGATTAGGGGTTAATAGGTTAATGAGGGTACTTGCGTTGTAGGGGTTTGGGGCGGTTTAGGGGTTAATAGTTTTATTAGGATTATTGCGTTGTGGGGGTTTGGCGAATTAGAGGTAATAGATTTATAAGGTTTGTTGTGATGTGGGTTAATGGCGGATTAGGGGTTAATAGTTTTAATGGGTACTTTGCAATGTGGGTTAATGGCAGATTAGGGGTTAAGTTTTAATAGGGACTTTGCCCTGTGGGTTAATGGCGGATTAGGGGTTAATACATTTATTAGGCAGTTTGCGATGTTGGGGTTGGCGGATTGGGGTTAATAATTTATTTAGGCATATTGCGTTGTGGGGGGTTGTCGGTTTAAGGGTTAATACTTTTATTATTAGTTCTGATGTGGGTTTGATGTCGGATATAAGGTTTTTTTACGCCGGCAGTTTCTAAAGTGCTGTAAGTCACTGGCAACTCCAGAAATTTCAATTTACGCTCATTTCTGGACATTTCTAGTTTTTCCGACTTACGCCACTTTATGAACTGCCGGCGCCGTATATGTGATACCCCGATGTGTGAGGTGAAATTATGCGCGGTGCGGTTTAGAGCAGTTGCGCTGACGCTTGCGCCGCATATGTAATCTCGCCCCTAGAGTGGATTTCTTTGCTTTAAGCATACAGGGAGTGCAGAATTATTAGGCAAATGAGTATTTTGACCACATCATCCTCTTTATGCATGTTGTCTTACTCCAAGCTGTATAGGCTCGAAAGCCTACTACCAATTAAGCATATTAGGTGATGTGCATCTCTGTAATGAGAAGGGGTGTGGTCTAATGACATAAACACCCTATATCAGGTGTGCATAATTATTAGGCAACTTCCTTTCCTTTGGCAAAATGGGTCAAAAGAAGGACTTGACAGGCTCAGAAAAGTCAAAAATAGTGAGATATCTTGCAGAGGGATGCAGCACTCTTAAAATTGCAAAGCTTCTGAAGCGTGATCATCGAACAATCAAGCGTTTCATTCAAAATAGTCAACAGGGTCGCAAGAAGCGTGTGGAAAAACCAAGGCGCAAAATAACTGCCCATGAACTGAGAAAAGTCAAGCGTGCAGCTGCCAAGATGCCACTTGCCACCAGTTTGGCCATATTTCAGAGCTGCAACATCACTGGAGTGCCCAAAAGCACAAGGTGTGCAATACTCAGAGACATGGCCAAGGTAAGAAAGGCTGAAAGACGACCACCACTGAACAAGACACACAAGCTGAAACGTCAAGACTGGGCCAAGAAATATCTCAAGACTGATTTTTCTAAGGTTTTATGGACTGATGAAATGAGAGTGAGTCTTGATGGGCCAGATGGATGGGCCCGTGGCTGGATTGGTAAAGGGCAGAGAGCTCCAGTCCGACTCAGACGCCAGCAAGGTGGAGGTGGAGTACTGGTTTGGGCTGGTATCATCAAAGATGAGCTTGTGGGGCCTTTTCGGATTGAGAATGGAGTCAAGCTCAACTCCCAGTCCTACTGCCAGTTTCTGGAAGACACCTTCTTCAAGCAGTGGTACAGGAAGAAGTCTGCATCCTTCAAGAAAAACATGCTTTTCATGCAGGACAATGCTCCATCACACGCGTCCAAGTACTCCACAGCGTGGCTGGCAAGAAAGGGTATAAAAGAAGAAAATCTAATGACATGGCCTCCTTGTTCACCTGATCTGAACCCCATTGAGAACCTGTGGTCCATCATCAAATGTGAGATTTACAAGGAGGGAAAACAGTACACCTCTCTGAACAGTGTCTGGGAGGCTGTGGTTGCTGCTGCACGCAATGTTGATGGTGAACAGATCAAAACACTGACAGAATCCATGGATGGCAGGCTTTTGAGTGTCCTTGCAAAGAAAGGTGGCTATATTGGTCACTGATTTGTTTTTGTTTTGTTTTTGAATGTTAGAAATGTATATTTGTGAATGTTGAGATGTTATATTGGTTTCACTGGTAAAAATAAATAATTGAAATGGGTATATATTTGTTTTTTGTTAAGTTGCCTAATAATTATGCACAGTAATAGTCACCTGCACACACAGATATCCCCCTAAAATAGCTATAACTAAAAACAAACTAAAAACTACTTCCAAAACTATTCAGCTTTGATATTAATGAGTTTTTTTTGGGTCATTGAGAACATGGTTGTTGTTCAATAATAAAATTAATCCTCAAAAATACAACTTGCCTAATAATTCTGCACTCCCTGTAGTTGTACAACTGCACCAATAACCTTTATCGAAAAATGTTTCTACTTACCAAAGTGTTATGTAGCACACACTGCACAGTTTATTTCTGGTGACAGAAGCCCATAAAACCATCATCAGATGACTGTGCAGAGCTACTCAGTCACAACAGGCCTCATGCTATGCTTCCTGCTACGACACAGTAATTCTGAACTGTGCAGTTAATCTTAATAATGTTTGCTAATATATAGCACTGGTAAAACAGAATGCAAGACTTCTGTGCATGTGACTGCAATCTGTCGCAGTCATAATATAAATTGAGGATAAATATAAGATATCATAAAAGGAAAATCCTTAAAAGCAGAAAGAGGTAAAATGACAAATACATTTATTTTCGCTTTAGACATCTAGACTAAGGGGTCAATTTATCAAAGCGTCAATCTCAGTGCATTCGCCGGCGTCAATTCCCTCGCCAGACATCGCTGACGCGGATCTGAATTCGATACCTTTATTTATCAAATCTTGACGCTTTGATAACTACGGCGGATCAATCTCCCGACAAATACGACGCTGAATTCAAGCGTATTTTCAGTTGACGCTTTGATAAATAGACCCCTAAATCATAACTAATTAGGATCACTGATTTTTGTATTAAATTTACTTAGTTCTCTTGGTATCCTTTGTTTAAGAGCATACCTTGGTAGGATAAGGGGTGGGCAGGTTTTCTGAGCATTATATAGCAATAGTGTTTGCAATAATACATGTAACAATGTTATACATTGTTGCAAATACTGCTGCCCTATTGTGCCAAACAATGTATAGCAATGTTTAAAACATTGTTCTAAATAGTGGTGCCATAAAGTGCCCAGGGCACACACATACTTACGAGACTATCTAAGTATGCTCTTTTAATGAAGTATACCAAGGCAATAAAGTAAATTTTATAATATTAAGTGAATTTGAATTAATAAAACATTCCTACCAGGTGTGTTAATAAATTCCTAATAAGAAAGGGTCAAGTTAGCATCTTAAAGAAGCATGAAACCCACATGGCTTTCCAATTGCTTTCTATTAATAATTTTGCTTCATTCTCTTGGTATCCTTTATTGACTAAACATCAATGCACTACTAGAAGTTAGCTGAACACTTCTGGAATAGATGTGCATCCCCTAATCAGTAGTTAGCTCCCAGTAATGCACTGCTGCCCCTGAGCTTATCTAGGTGAGAATCATGCCATTTTTTTTAATCAAATTTCCTAATGGACTTTAGAACTGGGTTATATAGTTGATATAGTGATGTTGATTTTTATACTGCAATGTGTGTTTGTTCTGTTGGATTGATTAAACACAAGCTAGGGTTTTAATCTATTAATCATTACAATGCACAACACTAAAATACATTGATCCTTAAAATTTAACTTTGGCGTTGCTCCAAACAAACAAGAGTAACATTTTTTCGAAAATATTTGAAAATGTATCACAGCAAAAATGACTTATTCTGTAGAAGCTGTCTCCAGTGTAGAGAATAGCCGTTTTTGCCGTGACACATTGTCCCCGTTTTTCTACACAAGTACTTTTATCCTTCTGTGTGTATTAATACCCTGAATCACCACTGACGTTTGAACAATCCATATAACTGACTGTCCTAGTTGTTTTACGTTATATTGAGTGGATATCCGCTGTTGTGGAGGTGTGCATCACACCGAAGGCCTTGTGAATCATCAACTGTGTGTATATATGCTGGAACATACTTCACAAGTTTGACTTCATACATTGTGAGTGTAAATCTTTTTTACTTGTTTTTATAAATTAAAGTGATATTTTAATGCTACACTTAGATCGTCTGTGTACTTTCTGTACACAGTGTTGCGCTCCATCTGTTTTTCCAGAATCACCTTTTTTTCTACCTTGAAAACCACGGAGAACACACTACTGGGTCAAAAAGGAGCAGCAGAACACCATGTATAAAGATTTCCATATTTTTTAAGGAATCATCTAAAACCACTTACAAGTGACCCTTTCAACTATTCCCATTGGTTTAGAGTGGGTTAAGTGGTAAGACTACTAATATATGAAGTTGTTGTAATATATATTTTTTCTGTTTTTTACAGCTTATTGTTGATTTGCTGATTTGTATTATTGTATACATTATATTTATTGTTGTATCGGGAGAAATACATTTTTCTCTTTTTTTTTTTTATTTTTAATTAATTTTCTTTTATTTATTTATTTTTTTATTTATTTTATTGCATTCATTTGTTTTGTTGTGGCGCTCCTTTTTTCTCTGTTTTTATGTTTTTATGTATAGAGATGGAAGTGTATATATTTTTAAACTTTGTTGTACGGAAAAAAAATTGAATGCATGAAAAACAAGTTAAATCACAGCTTAAATTGCATAATTTTTAAAGAAGTTATAATTTGGCGTTTTTAATTGTCTATCTTTTTTTAATAAGTCTATCTATATTTAAACTTTCTTTGTTGTACAAAAAAAAAGTTAAATCAGAGTTACAGCCAAATTTCCTAAACAAGTAATTTTATATTAACATTTTCCCTAAATGACTTAATCAATATATTTAGGATATTATTTGGCCCTACAGGCTTGTAATGGAATTTATTTATAAAAAAAAATAATGTCTCCCCTAAAACGTAAGAAACAACTCAGACACAATCACCTTTTGTAAGGATTCAAGAAATCTTTTTGGATGCACTTGGAAAATGTTGCCGATCAGTGGTAGAGGGGTGGGTCCTGGAGGCAGCCGGTAATGAAGTCTGATGCATTTCTTCCACAAGATTATGGTCATCAAACCAAGGAGAATAAGGAGCAGTAATATGAGGTGTCCGAAAATATCCATGTTTTTCAATATCAGTCTGATAACTCTACAGGTGTTTTGCCCTTATATATCTCACATTCATGAGTTAACCTAAACTCTAGGGCATTTACATTAGATAAGAACTAGTCAGTGTTTGACGTTTCACAATATTTGGTGGATATTTTGTTTGATCTGTAACTATTTTTGATTCATGCAATGAAAAAAGGATTTCCATTCATTTAGGGGTCATCAGTACAAAGGGAGACATTTAAAGGGACATAAAATCCATTTTTTCTTTCTTTCATGATTCAGATAGATCTTGTGAGTTTAAACAATTTTCCAATTTACTTCCATAATCTCATATGTTTGTTATCTTGATATCAATTTTTGAAATGAATACTTAAAGGGACATAATACTCCAATGCTAAATCACTTGAAACTGATGCAGTATAACTGTAAAAAGCTGACAGGAAAATATCACCTGAGCATCTCTATGTAAAAAAGGAAGATATTTTACCTCACATTCTCCTCAGCTCAGCAGAGTAAGTTCTGTGTAAAAAGTTATACTCAGCTGCTCCCAGCTGCAGGTAAAATAAAAAAAAAATGAAGAAATGAACAGCAACCAATCAGCATCAGCAGTGCTGAGGTCATGAACATGAACTTACTGTGATCTCATGAGATTTGACTTAACTCTCATGAGATTTCATAGTAAGCTTCCTTTACCTGATTGGTGAAATAATAGGAGAGTTCACGAGGCTCATCCTTTCAGCTGTCCCAGGACAGACACACTAAAATGCTGCTTAGAAATCCTTTACAATGGGAGGTGGCTACTGAGGAACTTTTGAGGTAAAATATCTTTCTTTTTTACATAGAGATGTTCAGGTGATATTTTCTAGTCAGCTTTTTACAGCTATGCTGCATCACTTTCAAGTGTTTAAACATTTGGGTATTATGGCCCTTTAAGTAGACTCAGGAACTGCTAATTGGTGGATGCATATAAATGTCATTGGCTTTCATTTAGCTTCCAGTAGTGCATTTATTATTATTGGAGGTCCACTGTATCCAGCAATACCAATGTACGCTGCAAAATAAAAGATCATTTATTACAGATTTTACTGCTCTTAAAATATTTTAGAAAGTAATTATTTCGCCAAATCATGTGAAATAAAAGTTTTATGACAGCATCTATAAATTTATACTGATAGAGATGTGCATTCAGGCTTCAGACAAATGCAGATTCGTCTAAATTTTGCTGATTCGTCAAGTCGTTTGATATACTAACATCTAGATACCTTATTGAGCAAAAAACAAATTATTGCTTGGCAAAATCGATTAATTTATTTGTTCATGCGTTTTGTGCCAAAAGAAGGTGAAGGAATGGGGGTAAGAGTTGCACTGTTGTAAATCAGTTCTTATGAAAGGGATCTACAAACAGCTGGGCTCGTAGGCTTACATGCAAAGGGGGTTCAAGGGGATAACAAGGGAGGAGAGGAACTGAGGTTAGAAAAGGTTGTATGGATCCCTGAACAGTAGAGTCTTTAAAGTGCGCTTAAAACTTTCAAAACTAGAGGAGAGTCTTGTGGAGCGAGGCAGAGAGTTCCACAAAATTGGGCCAGTCTCGAGAAGTCCTGTAGACGGGAATGTGAGGAAGTAACAGGAGAGGAGGAGATCTGGGGGTAGATTTATTATGCTAAGGATGCAGCTGTACAAAAGTTAAGAAGCAGTGGTTGTAAGACCGCTGTTCCTTAACTCATCTGCCACCTCTAAGGTGGAGGACAGCAATCATCCCGATCGGATACGATCAGGATAATTGACACCCCCTGCTAGCGGCCCATTGGTGGCGAATGTGCAGAGGGCGGCATTGCACAAGCATTTCACCAGAAATGCTTGTGCAATGTTAAATGCCGACAGTGTATGCTGTCGGTGGAAATGATCCGCTACAGTGGATCATGTCCGTATGACATATGGTAAATCCACCCCATTATCTGTTCCCACTGGAAATAACTAATTAATCCAAATCTAATATTTATTCAAACCAAATACCTGCATGGAATAAATTTGGGTGGACCAAACAGTTTAAAAAAAATCCAAAACTAATTTTTCAGACAAAATGGATTTTATTACAAGGTCAGAGACTTCATAATTTGCATTACTTTCTTTTACTTCTAGCGTGCAGCATTTAAAGTACATAAAATCACAAAGAGTTTAAATAATACAGAGAAAAAAAAGCCTTCATAACTAGCCAATGAGAGGGCTAGGTTTGAGACAAAGGTAAAAAAGGACCAATCAGAGTATCCATACTTGTCCAACAGACCAATGCGCTCCCCATATTCCTCTATCTTATGCTGCTCATTAAAGATAAGCGTTATCTATAGTTTTTGTTTATATTTCTTCTACTAGATACGACGAGTCCACGGATTCATCCTTGTGGGATATTATCCTCCTGCTAACAGGAAGTGGCAAAGAGCACCACAGCAGAGCTGTATATATAGCTCCTCCCTTCTCTCCACCCCCAGTCATTCTCTTTGCCTATACAAAGTAATAGGAAGAGGTAAAGTGAAAGAGGTGATAAAATGATAGTTTTTATTTTCTTCAAGCAAGACTTTTTTATTTTAAATGGTACCGGTGAGTGCTATTTTTTTCCCAGGCAGCAGATGGATGAAGATTTCTGCCTGGAGACTGATGATCTTAGCAGTTGTCATTAAGATCCAGCGTAGTTCCCACAGAATGGCTGAGGAGTACTTGAGAAACTTCAGTGTGAGGAACGTTTTTCATGCTACAAGCATTGAGGTATGTTCAGTCATTTTTTTCTGGAGAGACTGTGTTATTTCAGAACTGGCTGACAGTATTCCCATAAGGGAAGGGGTAAGCAGTAATCCTACATGTGATAGAAGGGTATTACTGGGACCTGTATGTTATGGGCTGAAAAATGGTTGACTCTGATAACATAATGTTTTTTGTGCAAAACGATTTTATGTTTGAAGTTTTTTTTACTTTTGATGGCACTGGAGGGTTCACATGGATTTCTATAATAGTTGGGTATATGGAAACCCACATGGCTAGGTTCTAGAACGTTTTACAGCGGTTTTTGCTAGGCAGTGAGACCGATGTAGATGGGCGGGGCCTAATTTTGCGCCTCAGATGTGCAGTTGAATTCCCCATGCAAGCAGCAAGCTCCAGCTCCGGTGGGCCTAAACGGCGCCACAGTAGAGCTGTGGCGAGGTGCAGGGGGTTGATTGTTTAATTTCATAACATTTTTGAGTAACGTTTTTTTCCATTAAGGGTTAAGCATACCTTACTTGTGGTGCAATCTTAGCTGGCAAGATAAGACACATATATACTAAAATTGGGATAATTATAAAATTTTAGAGCAGTTTTGGAAAAATTGTATGCTTTTTTTCTCTTAAAGGCGCAGTACCGTTTTTCAGATTGTTATTTTTTTCACTAAATAAAGTGTTTTCAAGCCTGTTTGTGGTCATTACTAGCCTGTTTCAACATGTCTGACATTGAGGAAAGTCAATTTTCTATGTGTTTAGAAGCCATTGTGGAACCCCCACTTACAATGTGTCCCTCATGTACTGAAAGGGCCTTACATTGCAAAGAACATATTTTAGGTGATAAAAGTATGTCTCAGGATGATTCTCAGTCAGAATAGAATCAGGTTATGCCATCTAATTCTCCCCAAGTGTCACAACCTTTAACGCCCGCTCAAGCGACGCCTAGTACTTCTAGCGCGTCTAATTCTTTCACCCTGCAAGATATGGCTGCAGTTATGTCTACCCTTACAGAGGTATTATCTAAACTGCCAGGTTTACAGGGTAAGCGCAGCAGGTCAGGTATTAGAGTAAATGCTGAGCCCTCTGATGCTTTATTGGCCATCTCCGATGTGCCCTCACAGTGTTCTGATTTGGGGGTGGGGGAATTGCTGTCTGAGGGAGAGCTTTCAGATTCAGGAAAGATGTTCCCTCAAACAGACTCAGATGTGACGGCCTTTAAGTTTAAGCTTGAACACCTCCGCTTGTTACTCCGGGAGGTTTTAGGGACTCTGGATGATTGTGACCCTATTGTCATCCCACCAGAGAAATTATGTAAAATGTATAAATATCTAGAGGTCCCTACTTACACTAATGTTTTTCCAGTCCCTAGAAGAATTTCGGACATTGTTACTAAGGAATGGGATAGACCAGGCATTCCGTTCTCTCCCCCTCCTACTTTTAAGAAAATGTTTCCCATATCTGACACCATTCAGAATTTGTGGCAGACGGTCCCTAAGGTGGAGGGAGCTATTTCTACCCTGGCTAAGCGTACAACTATACCTATTGAGGACAGTTGTGCTTTCAAAGACCCTTTGGATAAAAAATTAGAGGGTCTTCTAAAGAAATTGTTTATTCATCAGGGTTTTCTTCTACAACCTATAGCGTGCATTGTTCCAGTAACTACTGCAGCAGCTTTTTGGTTTGAGGCTCTAGAGGAGTCTCTTAAGGTTGAGACCCCATTAGATGATATTTTGGATAGAATTAAGGCTCTCAAGCTAGCTAATTCTTTTATTACAGATTCCGCTTTTCAAATGGCCAAATTAGCGGCAAAAAATGCAGGCTTTGCCATTTTAGTGCGTAGAGCGTTATGGCTTAAGTCTTGGTCTGCTCATGTGTCATCAAAATCCAAGCTTTTAGCTATTCCTTTTAAGGGTAAGACCCTATTCGGGCCTGAACTAAAGGAGATCATTTCCGACATTACTGGAGGTAAAGGTCATGCCCTTCCTCAGGACAAGACGGTTAAAATGAGGGCCAAACAGAATAATTTTTGTTCCTTTCGAAACTTTAAAGGTGGACCCTCTACTTCCTCCTCCGCCACAAAGCAGGAGGGGAATTTTGCACAATCCAAGTCAGTCTGGAGTCCTAACCAGACCTGTAATAAAGGTAAACAGGCCAAGAAGCCCGCTGCTGCTACCAAGACAGCATGAAGGGGCAGCCCCCGATCCGGGACCGGATCTAGTAGGGGGCAGACTTTCTCTCTTCGCTCAGGCTTGGGCAAGAGACTTCAGGATCCCTGGGCATTAGAAATCATGACCCAGGGGTATCAACTAGAATTCAAGGATTCTCTCCCAAGAGGGAGATTTCATCTTTCACGTTTGTCTGTAGACCAGACAAAAAGAGAGGTGTTCTTACGCTGTGTAGAAGACCTATATACCATGGGTGTAATCTGCCCAGTTCCAAAACTAGAACAGGGGCAGGGGTTTTACTCAAATCTGTTCGTGGTTCCCAAAAAAGAGGGAACCTTCAGACCGATTTTGGATCTCAAATGCCTAAACAAATTTCTCAGAGTCCCATCGTTCAAGATGGAGACCATACGAACAATTATACCAATGATCCAGGAGGGTCAATATATGACCACCGTGGATTTGAAAGATGCGTATCTTCACATTCCTATCCTCCAGTTTCTCAAGTTTGCCTTCCTGGACAAACACTACCACTTTCGGGTTGGCCACAGCTCCCAGAATCTTCACAAAGGTGCTAGGGTCCCTTCTGGCGGTTCTAAGGCCGCGGGGCATAGCAGTGGCGCCCTATCTGGACGATATTTTGATTCAGGCGTCAACTTACCATCTAGCCAAATCTCACATGGACACCGTGTTGGCTTTTCTAAGAACTCACGGGTGGAAGGTAAACATACAAAAGAGTTCACTAGTTCCACTGACAAGAGTTCCATTCCTAGGAACTCTGATAGACTCGGTAGACATGAAAAATTTTCTGACGGAGGTCAGAAAGTGATCCTAACTACTTGACGAGAACTTCATTCCATTCCTCGGCCATCAGTGGCGCAGTGTATGAAGGTCATTGGGTTAATGGTAGCAGCAATGGACATAGTTCCGTTTGCTCGCTTACATCTCAGACCACTGCAGCTGTGCATGCTCAGACAGTGGAATGGGAATTATGCGGATTTATCTCCTCGGATAAATCTGGATCTAGAGACCAGAGACTCTCTTCTTTGGTGGTTGTCACAGGATCATCTGTCCCAGGGAATGTGCTTCCGCAGGCCAGCATGGGTCATAGTGACAACGGATGCCAGCCTCTTGGGCTGGGATGTAGTCTGGAATTCCCTGAAGGCTCAGGGTGTTTGGACTAAGGAGGAGTCCCTACTACCAATAAATATTCTGGAACTGAGAGCAATATTCAACGCCTTGGCCAAATTCATAAGATTCCAGTCGGACAATATCACGACTGTAGCATATATCAATCATCAAGGGGGAACAAAGAGTTCTCTAGCGATGATAGAGGTTTCCAAGATAATTTGATGGGCAGGTGTTTGCGACATTGATTCGTCAATGGGGCACACCGGAACTGGATTTGATGGCATCTCATCAGAATGCCAAACTTCCTTGTTACGGATCCAGATCAAGGGATCCCCAAGCAGGACTGATAGATGCTCTAGCAGTACCTTGGTCGTTCAACCTGGCTTATGTGTTTCCTCCCTTTCCTCTCCTGACTTGTCTGATTGCCAGAATCAAACAGGAGAGGGCTTCAGTAATTTTGATAGCGCCTGCGTGGCCACACAGGACCTGGTATGCAGATCTAGTGGAAATGTCATCTCTGCCACCATGGAAACTGCCACTGAGACAGGACCTTCTCATTTAATGTCCGTTCCAACATCCAAATCTAATTTCTCTGCAGCTGACTGCCTGGAGATTGAACGCTTGATTTTATCTAAACGGGGATTCTCTGAGTCGGTTATTGATACCTTGATTCAGGCTCGGAAGCCTGTCACTAGGAAAATTTACCATAAGATATGGCGTAAATATCTTTATTGGTGCGAATCCAAGGGCTACTCATGGAGTAGGGTTAGGATTCCTAGGATTTTGTCCTTTCTCCAAGAAGGATTGGAGAAGGGATTATCGACTAGTTCCTTAAAGGGAGAAATTTCTGCTTTGTCAATTTTACTACACAAGCGTCTGGCGGATGTCCCAGACGTTCAGTCCTTTTGTCAGGCTTTAGTCAGAATCAAGCCTGTGTTTAAACCTGTTGCTCCGCCATGGAGTTTGAATTTAATATTTAGTGCTAAATGTTCTTCAAGGGGTTCCGTTTGAACCTATGCATTCCATAGATATTAAGCTTTTATCTTGAAAAGTTTTGTTTTTAGTTGCTATCTCTTCTGCTCGAAGAGTTTCTGAGCTTTCTGCATTACAATGCGACTCGCCTTATCTTATATTCCATTCTGATAAGGTGGTTTTGCGTACTAAGCCTGGATTCCTTCCTAAGGTTGTTTCTAATAAGAATATTAATCAGGAAATTGTTGTTCCTTCTCTATGTCCTAATCCTTCTTCTAAGAAGGAGCGTGGTTCGCGCCTTGAAGTTTTACTTACAAGCGACCAATGATTTCCGTCAA
This sequence comes from Bombina bombina, assembly GCF_027579735.1. NCBI lineage: Eukaryota > Metazoa > Chordata > Amphibia > Anura > Bombinatoridae > Bombina > Bombina bombina. The sequence continues at coordinate 495,007,012 of NC_069505.1, read as the reverse complement.
ACATCTTCTCTATTTGTTGTTTATTCTGGAAAGCGTAGGGGTCAAAAAGCTATGGCTACCTCACTTTCTTTTTGGCTGAAAAGCATCATCCGTTTGGCATACGAGACTGCTGGACAGCAGCCTCCTGAAAAGATTACAGCTCATTCTACTAGAGCGGTGGCTTCCACATGGGCTTTTAAAAACGATGCTTCTGTTGAACAGACTTGTAAGGCTGCGACTTGGTCCTCCCTTCATACCTTTTCCAAATTTTACAAATTTGACACTTTTGCTTCTTCTGAGGCTGTTTTTGGGAGAAAAGTTCTTCAAGCAGTGGTGCCTTCTGTTTAGGTTCCTGTCTTGTCCCTCCCGTTCATCCGTGTCCTATAGCTTTGGTATTGTATCCCACAAGTAAGGATGAATCCGTGGACTCATCGTATCTAGTAGAAGAAAAGGAAATGTATGCTTACCTGATAAATTGATTTCTTCTACGATACGACGAGTCCACGGCCCTCCCTGTCAATTTAAGACAGATTATATTTTTTGTTCAAAACTTCAGTCACCTCTGCACCTTTTAGCTTTTCTTTTCTCTTCCTATACCTTCGGTCGAATGACTGGGGGTGGAGAGAAGGGAGGAGCTATATGTACAGCTTTGCTGTGGTGCTCTTTGCCACTTCCTGTTAGCAGGAGGATAATATCCCACAAGTAAGGATGAATCCGTGGACTCGTCGTATCGTAGAAGAAATCAATTTATCAGGTAAGCATAAATTTCCTTTTTTTTTTCTGCATTCTTTTATTTTCCTTTTTATTTCACATATTAATTATTATTTCTCCTCTTTATTTCTGTTTATTACACAATCGTCTATTTGGGTTGATTTTCTTATTTCATTTTTTGCCAATTGTCTTCCTTTCTTTCTTTCCTTTCCATTCTTAATCTATTCCCCCTTTTTATCATGTTTCTTTTGTTATTTCTATCCTCCGATAGCCTTATTTTCCTGTTCTCGCCAAGTTTTTTCCTCCTTACCTTTAGTTTAAATTTGTGTTCATCTTCTTTTCTCTCCCTTGCCGCCATCTTGTGGATGTTCGCTACGTGACGTCATTGCCCGTCTTCTCACTTACCTCAGCGCATCAACGGCCGCCCCTTTTTTGTCTCGTCTCACAATTGTAACTTTAGTTTCTTTGAACTACTCCTGTTACTTTGTGAATAAACTCTTAAAGGGACAGTCTACACCAGAATCTAGTGGTCAAAAACTGTAAAAATGCCCTGAGGTGAGAGGCGGACTTCAAGGGCTTAGAAATTAGCATATGAACCTTCTAGGTTTAGCTTTCAACTAAGAATACCAAGAGAACAAAGCAAAATTGGTGATAGATGTAAATTTGAAAATTGTTTAAAATTACATGCCCTATCTGAATAATAAAACTAGGCTGTCCCTTTAACTTATTTTTATTTTCGTTTTCTTCACGTTTTCAGGTGTCTGTTGCCCTCCTGTGGCCTTTACTAATAATTATTTGTTAGAGAAAAATAAATTCCTATCAGAGAAATTCTTTATTAGTTTTTTCAATATTGTAATATATTTATATTCTGTGGTATTGTTCTCTTTTATTATATCGTAGCTTGGTTTGTTCAAATATTTCAAAACTTTTTTTTTTTATTTATCTTTAAATAAAGCCATTTTCCATAGAAGCACCACGCAGGGTGTTTCAGATTGATCATAGAATATCATACAAAAATATGGTTATCATAATACAAAAGGCAATAAAAGCAAAAGAAGAAGGGAAAGAAATTATTTCTCAATCTTCACCATGCGATACACTGTTGGAGTTTTCTTACAGTAAAAAGAAAAAAGAAAAAAAGAACAAATAACCCATGTATATGCAATGACAACAAAAATAATAACAAGAATATTTTGTATATTTTTTTCTAGTAAATAAACCGGATACTTGAGTTCCAATCTCAGCTATTCAGAAAAAAATTCCCATCTTAGATATCACTTAGAGTTGTTGCTAGTAAAGATTAACATCCTTTAGTTTAAATATCAATATCTCTTATAACTAAAGATTTCAGTTTAGATACACAAAAATAAGAAATCGAAAAGTCTTGTCTGAATGTGAGTGATGGGGGGGATAAGGTTGAAAGAAAAAAAAAGGGGGCCCTACTAACATTTCTAAATTTTGAAAAGGAGTCAGAAACTGTCGAAGTGTATTATTCCCATATAGATTAAAAAAATACATACATTTTTTACAAAAGGCATTACTACTTTCTTCTCTACCACTATAAAAACCGTCAAACTGTTGAATTATTGCATGAGTCTACATTAAAAAAGTTAGGTTATTAATCGATGGTTCTTTTTTATTTTTCCAATTTCGTAGTTTAAGGTATCTCCCACCAAGAATCGTAATGTTAAAGGACCAGTAAACACAGCAGATTTGCATAATCAACAAATGCAAGATAACAAGACAATACAATAGCATTTACTCTAAATTTCAAATGAGTAGTAGATTCTTTTCTAACACATTTTAAAGGTATGTATATTTCCACTCCCCCTGTACCATGTCATAGCAATCAGCCAAAAACCAGCAAAGAGAGAGTGGGTGGATTCCACACTAAAAATGAATGAATGAGTAAGTAAAGTCCTGGCTCTCGGACTATGGGTATATGTATACCCTATAGTGCGCACTGGAGAGAGGGGTTGCTTCCCTTACAGTGGATAGGATATTAATAGGGACCGACCATACATATGTAATATCCCATTTCTCAGAAAGGTAAACAGTAGTAACTCTTGACAGCAGAAAAGGTGTCTCACCACCTAGCAAGAGTCCGCATAAACTTACTACAAGTTCCGGACACTCCGTACCTCTGTCTTATAGAAATCCACAGGACCAGGCTGTGTAGCAGCGGTGACTTCGATCGGCTCCTAAACCAGGTCGGGAGGCGTGTTGTCTGCACGCTAACGTCTGTACGTCACGGATCGATATCTCATGCTGCTCCGATCAGAGGGCCAATCCAGGTGGCAAGGGGTGTGTCACTTGTATGCAGTAAGGATGACGGCTTGATTCGCTGTAATGTGATGTCACAAGGTATCCTTCCCGAACAGATGAATTGCTGTAGGTTATAATGGTCAAGGACTTATAATCCAATTGTCACAGGTGAAGCAAATCCAAGTGCCATATATAGCGTATAGCGATTTGTAGGGAACTACCAACATTCCTCTCAATCCAGGAGCCTATTCATCACAGTGGAGAAGGGACTTGGCAGGGAGCCGTACCGCTAATATCAGGCTATAGAAAACCATACCATAATGAGGAAGCAAAAGCGGACGGCTGAAATTCAGTGAAATAAAAGTCCTTTATTTGAAGAAATCTTTAAAAACAAGTGGTCAAAAAGCAGAAACTGCATGTTCAGAGCGCACACATAAGCACCAAGGGATAGGCTTGCTTACGCGTTTCGGCTGTAAGCCGTAATCATAGCATAGGTGAGCCTACTCCAGGTGCAATTTATACACATATTAATTACAGTGACGTCAGTAAAACCAAAAGGAGGTTTAAAACAAAGTCACTCCTCTTAAAGTGCTAACTAGATTTAGAAGTGCTTGTTACTGGCCACAGTCCTGTACAAGATATATACTACTACATGTCAATAATATAAATCAGGTTTAAAGAATAGTACAAGGGCAGACCATAGCAAATAGGGGTATATACATATACATAGTACATACGTGATGATAAAGAATCGTGAGCCGCTAAGTTATACTACTACATGTGTTCCCATGGATATCTTAATATCCTACATGTATTCCAATGGATCAAACATCATGATACCTTAATAACGAAAAGTGTATGCTCATATATAAAACACCAAATGTAGTTAGTAATGTAGTATTATAGTTAAATGGAATATCAATGTACATGTATGTATGCTCATACATACAACACCAAATGTTGTTAGTAATGTGGTATTATAGTTAAATGGAATATCAATGTACATGTATGTATGAGCATATTACAGTGTAAACACAGACATCATGGCACATGTTAATATTCGTGGTAATATCAATCTTATGTTGTGATTTTAGGGTTTAAGGTGCTGTGGGTCCCCTCATCTTGGACAGTGTAAACCCTACTCCCAATAATTGATAAGATCAAATTCGGAGTTAAGTCCATAGGGGACTCTAGTCCCTAATTTGAAGATCCACAGCATCTCCCTTTTCCCCAACATCACATCCCTATCTCCTCCTCTCTTGGGGTATGGGATCATGTCAATGGGTTGCCAGGAGAAGCAGGTAAGGTCTTGATTGTGTACTACTGCAAAATGGTTCACCAAAGGGGTAGTAGCCTTGCCAACACGTATAGTGGAAAGATGTTCCCTCATTCGTGATCTAACATCCCTGGTTGTGAGTCCTACATATTGCTTACCGCATCGAGTGCAAGTGATGCAGTACACAATATATGTAGATGTACAATTGAGACAGAAATTGATGTCATATACCTTCCCTGTAACAGAGGACCTAAAGGTATCCGATATAGTCAAATAGTCACATGCACCACATCTGGAGCTGCCACATCTGTAGGAGCCTTTGCTTGTGAGCCATGAGCTAGCCTGGGATGGTGATTTCTTAAGGACTGTGGGTGACAATATATTGCCTAATGTGCGGTTCCTCCGATAGGAGCATCTCACACCTTCCTGTACACATCCTAATAATCTCTCATCTGCTATAAGCATTTTAAAATGATGTTTCACAATTTTACATACATCTGCATACTGTGAACTGTAATCAGTTACAAAAGTGACGCCTTTGTGTGTCTCTACAGTTTTGGATCTATTTTGTAATAGGTCCGATCTATGTATTTTGGAAACATCATTAAAGGCCCTGTTCACAGTTTTACGTTGGTAACCTCTCTGCAAGAGGCGCTTGTGAACTTCCTTCATTTGAGCTCGGCCCTCCAAATCATCAGTGCAGTTTCTTTTTGCCCTGATGAGCTGACCTTTGGCAATAGCGTATGGAACATGTTTGGGGTGGCAACTACTTGCATGTAACAAGGAGTTGCCGGAGATTGGTTTCCTATACAGGCTAGAATAGATTCTACCTTCCCTGCTACCCCTTAGGGTTATGTCCAGGAAATTAATCTTGACCTTTTGGATCTCGTACGTGAATTTTAGGCCTATCGTGTTGGAGTTAATGTTTAGTATAAAATCTGTCATAGCAGTCTCACTTCCACTCCAGATAAAGATCAAATCGTCGATAAAGCGACGAAAGAATATAATCTGGGACTTGTGGACATTTCTATCTCCAAAGACGTGGGACAGCTCCCACCAACCCATAAACAGGTTGGCATAGGAGGGGGCAAACTTAGCCCCCATAGCTGTCCCACGCCTCTGGAGATAGAACGTGCCCTCAAATTCAAAGAAATTATGGGTCAAAAGGAAGCGGGTAACCCTCAACACAAAGGTCTGAAAATCTTGAGAGAGGTCAGACCATTCCTGTAGGAAAAATGCAATAGCCTCTACTCCTCTATCATGAGGGATAGAGGAGTATAGGGCTGTGACATCAATAGTCACCCAACTATACAAGTCACTGTCCCACTTTACATCATCAACCAAATTGATCAAGTGTTTAGTGTCTCTCAAGAAGCTAGGCAAAGCTTCAACAAAGGGATTGAGTACCATATCCAACCACTGGGAAAGGTGCTCAAAAAGAGACCCAATCCCGCTGACTATAGGGCGGCCCTGGACATTATCAAGGGACTTGTGGACCTTCGGGAGGTGGTGGAACACCGGAATCACCGGGCACTCCACAAAAATGTATGCTGCTGTTTCCTGATCCAAGAAACCTTGTTCCACCCCATCATCCAGAAGGTCCTTCAACTCCCTTTGAAAACGTTTAGTGGGATTACTAGAGAGTGTCATATAAGAATCAGCATCATTTAGTTGTCTTAGAGCTTCATTCATATAATCCATCTTATTTAATATCACCACTGAGCCACCCTTGTCAGCATTACGCACTACAATATCTCTATTGTTAGACAGTTGTTCGAGTGCTGTTTTTTCCACTATACTTAAATTTTGTTCATTTCTATTCTATAGCAATCAGCCAATCATAAATGCATATACGTATAGTCTGAGTTCTTGCACATGCTCAGTAGGAGCTGGTGACTCAAAAAAAGTGTAAATATAAAAGACACTGCACATTTTTTTTAATGGAAGTAAATTGGAAAGTTCTGTAAAATTACGTGCTGTATCTGAATCATGAAAATTTAATAAAACCTGAGTGTCCCTTTAATATATTCAGAATTAACCCTATTAGCTTCTTTATCATATAGGAAAAAGTAGTTTCCTAAACCAAAATTGTGTACAGTGCAAACATTTCTGTATTTTCGGACTACCAGGTCAGCTCCAGAGAAATTACGAGGACAGGTATTATGCGAGTTAGGGTACCATGTATTGATTCTATCAGGTGATATATATACTCTATTAACTATTTTAAAATATGACTCGCACCATGCTGCTGATGGTGTGGCATGTTCCACTTTGGATATACTATGCTTTAACATAATCTAGTAGATTTCTACTACATCATATTGCCACCTTGTGCATATATTATACACATGAAGACTTCCTAAGGTGGAAATAATTAATTTGTACCAGAAACTTATAAAGTGAATTCCTAATTTAAAAAGAGATAGTCCCGAGCGTATACCCAAGTGAGTCCATATTGTGTTAGGGTCTTTAATAGTCTCACGGTACCAGTGTCAAACTTGTAAATAGGCATAGAAATCTATGTTATTCAGTCCAAAATCTGCTTTTAGAGTATCAAAAGTGAGCACCCCACATGAACCTACTTCCTTAAATTGAAGCAAATATATGAGGCCATCTAGTAAATAATTTGTTATTCAGACCCGAAACAAAGCATGGATTGCCTACAATTGTTAAAAGTTTTGAAAGGAAAGGGTTTAGCTTTAAATTAGATCTCAGTTGTTGCCATGCTTTAATAATATGATAGAAGGAACATTTTTTCTTAATTTTGTTGGGGACCTTTTCATTTGGACAGTGTAGTAAGGCAGTTAAAGAAAAAGGGTAGACTAATTTCTTCTCTATTTCTAAGGAGGCTATATAATCACCTGTGAGCCAGTCCATGGCCACTTTGGATGGACACAAACAATTTTATATGGATAATGATCTCAACTGTTAATAACAAAAAGAAATGCTACAACTCTAGGGGGTGCTATTTACTAATCACCTGGTTTGATTGTGATACTCAATTGTCTCCTGCACAAAGTGAATTGATAAAGATAATATAGTAAAAAATCAACAATCTATAATAAAAAAAAACATTAAAAAACACCTGTGTGCATAAAATAAAAACACACTTGAAAATAAAAAAGGTGTAAATATTAACACCTATGAGCATAAACCCAATTAGGTTTCAGTAATGTCTTATCTGATAAAAAAAAAGTCCAATGGTATTCTGTGTCTTTCCAAATACTCCGTATGGATCCCTTCCCTGGATCAGGAAATGATAATTGATGGCTTGCTCCTTGTGTAAAAACACTGCTCGCTCCAATAAACTTCTTTGAAAAGGAATCACAAACAAGGGCGCCTCCTAGTGTAACACTGATGATATGTGAGATTGGTATATACTTATCAAAACATACTCACAAGTGTGGCAGCACCCAATTGTGCTTAGTGGGGCGTACTGGGAACTCTTAAGTGTCCCAGCTCACTGATCCAAAGAGCAGGGGAAATCCTATTGACTGCTCCTATTGCTGTGAGCTGGATAATTAAAGCTCAGACTTCCAAAAATCTAAAAAAAATAAGATTTTATTTTACAAATTTGTTTTAAAAAATATGTATATTAAAAAAATAGCAGGCTCCCCTGGCTGTTTCCTTCTAAACACAATTGGGTGCTGGCACACTTGTGAGTATGTTTTGATAAGTATATACCAATCTCACATATCATCAGTGTCACACTAGGAGGCGCCCTTGTTTGTGATTCTGTCAGGGTGCCAGGAATCAGACTGAGACGAGAAGTGCGAAAATAATCACACCTTTATTAATAACAAAAAATAATAAAAAGTCCACAAGTCAAATAACAAGCCAGAAGTCAAAACCAGAGCTGGTAGTCAGACGAGCCAAGTCAGGAGCCAAAACGAATAGTCATATGAGCCGAATCAGGAGCCAAAGCGAGTAGTCAGATGAGCCGGAATCAGGAAAACAGCAGAGTCAGGAACAAGCCAGGGATCAGGAACCAGGAAGGACGTCAGAAAGCCAGGTAATACACAGGAACTCTCACAAACAGGTCTGAGACAACGCAAAGGCAAAGCATACTGAACAGAGGCCCTTTAAATAATAAGTGATGACCACAATTCTGAGACTGCATCCTGTCTCACACAGATGATGCACACCAGTCTGGCCATAAAAGGAAGTGCAGGAAATGAGCAGCATCCCCCACAATGCACCATAGTCAGCAAGAGAGGTGAGTAAAATGGCTGCCAGCAGCACATGGCAAACAAAACAGGGAAAAAAACCTGACAGATTCCTTTTCACAGAAATTTATTATAGATGGACATTGTTGGGAAAGCGAGCCCTCCGAATTGTCAAAGTTGGGTCAGCTTATCTAGAGCAACTCGATTTCTACCGTTCCCCCACAGAAAAATCCTAAAAAAGAGTGTTTAAATAGTTAATGTACTTTTTAGATAAAAGAATAGGAATATTCTGCATTAAATATAGCAGCTTCGGCAATATGATCATTTTAATTAAATAACCTTTAGCCATTAACAATAGGGGTAGTTGTGACCAGTTACTCAATTCTTGTTTAATTTTAGTGAACAGGGGTGTGATAGTTTATTGTGTACCATCGTGAAGGATTCATACAAATTCTAAATTTAATTTAATCTCTAAATATGTATAAATTGTATTCTTTAGAGGAGAATTTAACCAAAGAATTTCTGACTTAGAGGCAATCATTTTGTATCCAGAAAAGGAACCAAATTCCTGGATCATTTCTAAGGCCAGTGGAATTTCTGTTTGCGTATCGTTGAGGAATAGTAATAAATCGTCCACATACAGTAATAGCTTGATTTTTTTTCCCCAAGAGGGATCCCTTAAAGTCTATTCCTCATGACTATGGCCAGGGGTTCGATCGGCAAATTAAAGAGTAGGGGCGAAATTGGGCATCCCTACCTCTTACCACTAGCCATATTAAAACTTTGAAAGGGGTACATTTATATAGATTGCAGAAGATGCCTTACAATATAGAAGTTGTATACAATTAAGAAATTGATGTTTAAACCCAAATTAACCCATGGTATAAAATAGGTGATTCCAAGTAATTGAGTTGAATGCCTTTTGGGCTTCAATAGACAGGATAGCTAAATAATGCAATTTTTTTGACCTAACAGGTTCATTACCATTCCAGTAAGAGTCTAATAATAGAAAAACTTTTTGAATGTTGGCAGAGGGATTCCACTTTTCTATAAAGCCAACCTGATTCACATGTATTAGAGGGTCAAGGACCCCTTTAAGTCTGCAGGCTAAAATAGTTGTTAAGTTTGTAGTCAGAATTTAAAAAATATATTGGACTATAAGGGGTCGATTTATGAAGCAGCGGATGCTGCTACCAACCCACTCCGCTTCAGTTCCACCTGAAGCGGATGTTAAGAAGCAGCGATCCTAAGATCGCTGCTCCTTAACTCGTCCGTCACCTCTGAGGTGGTGGACAGCAATCAGCCCGATGGAATACGATCAGGTTGATTGACAACCCCCTGCTAGCGGGCAATTGGCCGCAAATCTGCAGGGAGCGGTATTGCACCAGCAGTTCACAAGAACTGCTGGTGCAATGATAAATGTAAACACACTCCAAAAAGAGTAGCAGCAAACAATTGTGTTTATTGGGTACAACACAGCATTAACAGCAACGTTTCGGTATTGCTACCTTATTCATGCTAAACATCATACTGCAATGATTCTATTTAAACCTAAACACCACTAGGTGGCGCTGCAGGTTCAACTTCCTATTAACTCTTTACATCAAAAATATTTTATACATCAAAAAACATTAAAAAACTCTATAATATATTAATTATAATTAAATTACAAAAACAAATATTTATAGAATCATGTTATTTTCTCAAATACAGATTAATTTATGAAAAAATACAAAATTAATTCATAAAAAATTATTATAGAAAGACAGACATATCCAAATCTTTATTTAACCCATTTGGTTCCATAGTGCCTAATTTCCAAATCCAGAAACTTTCTCTCTGTTTAAGGAGAAGTTCTCTTATCCCTAACCTTCTTGCTATTTCTATTTTCTTCAATAATTTGAAAGCGCAAATGCCCAATTGAATGGCCCATATTCTACAAAATGTTGTGCTACTGGCGCTTTAAATTCTTAATTCGAATAGAGCTTTTAATGTTCAATTATCCTATCTTTGATAGTTCTGGTCGTCTCTCCGACGTAGCCACGCCCACAGGGGCATTTAATTAAATAAACCACATAAGTGGTTAAGCAAGTATGAAAGCCATTAATTTTAAACTTTTTTCCCGTAGTTGTAGATGCACAAATGTGGGCCCTTTAATCATGTTGTTACAAACAAGAGCATCCCAAACAGGGATAACTCCCTTCATTCTTACTTTTAATGAATTTTTGTGTTGACTTAATATTTGTCCCTATATCTGCTCTAACTAATTGTTGTTTCAAATTAAAACTCTGTTTATACGCTGGCATGGGTAAGTCTTAAATTCTTTAATTTGGGGGTTACATTCAGAGAGTATAGACCAATGTTTTCTCAGGAATATTGGATTTGGTTAGACTGGGAATTAAATTCAGATACAATATGAGGCGATCTCTTTATTATTTTCTTCTGTTTAGTTTAAGTAAACCTTCTCTAGGAACAGAAAGTGCATGATTAATTTCAGCTTCTAATATATCTGATGGGTATCTCTTTTAGAAAATCTGTCTGCCATTTCTATCATTCTTTTTCTACTAGATTTTCATCAGTAATAATTCTCTGCGGGCTCGTAAGAACTGACTACGGGGAAGAGCCTTCAGGAGGGATCCAGATGGGCACTATCAAAGTGCAATAAACTATTCCTGTCTGTTTCTTTTCTAAATAAGTCACCCTTCAACTCTCTTCCTTCCTTAATAATCCTAGTGTCAAGAAAGCAATATTACTCTCACTCCAAGTTAGCTTAAATTTTATGTGGCCAGATGCTCCATTTATATCCTCCAACAAATTTAAGTAGGGATCCAACGTCGCCCCACCATATCCCAAAGATATCATCGATATAGCGCCACCAACAGGCGCATACCGATGAAATCCAGGATTGGAAAAAAACAAACTTTTCTTCGAATACATTCATAAAAATGTTAGCGTAATTCGGGGCGACGTTGGGACCCCATTGCAGTCCCTTGTATCTGAAGAAAAAATTCATCTCCAAATAAAAAGTAATTACAATAAAGAAATTAATTCTAATAGCTGAAGGAGAAAGTGAACCTGGGCTTTAGAATAGTTTTTATCCATATCTAACACCATCTTAACTGCACCCATTACCGCTCTCGTGAGTAATTGATGTATATAAACTTTCTACATCTAAACTATATAGAATAAACTCTGTCAGATTCAAAAACCAAGGTGTCTATCTTTCTTAAAAAGTCACTTGTGTCTTTCAAAAAAGAATTGGTATTTCAACAAATGGTCTAAGAATACGGTCTAGAAAGATAGACACATTGGTCAAGATAGACTGATTACTAGCCACAATTGGTCGGCCCTGGGGGTTCAAGTAAAATTTTTATGCACTTTTGGAAGTGTATAGAGCACAGGAGTGCAGGGTGCTCTATTATATAGAAATTTAAACAAATCTTTACCAATAAGACCATAGTTCCAATGCTCTCTGACATATTTTTTTCAACTCATTCTGAATCAGGAATACAGGGTTATTATGGACAATTTCTTGTACACATCGGACTTACTTAATTGTTGTTTTAATTTCTTCCACATAGTAATTCTTATCTAGGGCTATAATCGCCCCCGCCCTTATCAGCACGCTTCAAAATAATGTCATCCCTCGCTTTTATAAAGTTTTTAAAGCAGCTACTTCTTTGCATTAAAGTTACTTTTTTGTTTTTTAGTGTAACCAAATTTATTAGATACAGGAACTACACCTTTCATTATGTTTCTTTTTGTCAGTGTCAGCTTGTAATTTAGCTATATCATGTTCTACAAGATTAATGTATGTCTCTATGCTATGGTTGTTTTTGTGGTGGTAAAAAAGTGCTTTTGTTTTTTTAAACCAAGCTTAGGTAGATTAAATACAGACTGTTCAGATTCTAATTTAGTACTCTGTTGCAGATTACACATAAACCCTTTTAACCTTAAATTACGGTAGAACTTAAATAAATCTTTGCTAAGTTGGAAAAAGTCTAACCAAATCCAATATATCCTGAGAAAACATTGGTCTATACTCTCTGAATGTAACCCCCAAATTAAAGAATTTAAGAACTTACCCATGCCAGCGTATAAACAGAGTTTTAATTTGAAACAACAATTAGTTAGAGCAGATATAGGGACAAATATTAAGTCAACACAAAAATTCATTAAAAGTAAGAATGAAGGGAGTTATCCCTGTTTGGGATGCTCTTGTTGTAACAACATGATTAAAGGGCCCACATTTGTGCATCCAACTACGGGAAAAAAGTTTAAAATTAATGGCTTTCATACTTGCTTAACCACTTATGTGGTTTATTTAATTAAATGCCCCTGTGGGCGTGGCTACGTCGGAGAGACGACCAGAACTATCAAAGATAGGATAATTGAACATAAAAGCTCTATTCGAATTAAGAATTTTAAAGCGCCAGTAGCACAACATTTTGTAGAAATGGGCCATTCAATTGGGCAATTGCGCTTTCAAATTATTGAGAAAATAGAAATACCAAGAAGGTTAGGGAATAGAGAACTTCTCCTTAAACAGAGAGAAAGTTTCTGGATTTGGAAATTAGGCACTATGGAACCAAATGGGTTAAATAAAGATTTGGATATGTCTGTCTTTCTATAATAATTTTTTATGAATTAATTTTGTATTTTTTCATAAATTAATCTGTATTTGAGAAAATAACATGATTCTATAAATATTTGTTTTTGTAATTTAATTATAATTAATATATTATAGAGTTTTTTTAATGTTTTTTGATGTATAAAATATTTTTGATGTAAAGAGTTAATAGGAAGTTGAACCTGCAGCGCCACCTAGTGGTGTTTAGGTTTAAATAGAATCATTGCAGTATGATGTTTAGCATGAATAAGGTAGCAATACCGAAACGTTGCTGTTAATGCTGTGTTGTACCCAATAAACACAATTGTTTGCTGCTACTCTTTTTGGAGTGTGTTTGGATATTACTTTAGAGACTAGAGTGGGTCTCTTGAGTGGCTGGCACAGGGACCGTTGTGTGCTGAGTCAATTGACTTTGTATTTTGGATACTGTATCCACTCGACTCGTGCACCTAGGTCCTGATAAGGAATTTACCTGTGATTTTGGAACATGGATACTACACAACAAGAGTTAAAGACTTTCTCATATACAGATGTAGAAGCAGCTCGCATTACAACTTTGACTAAAGGATCAAGAGATTTCCTAAAAACAGCACCTTCTGAATCGATTGCAAAGGATTTCGAAAGATTACAGAAAAAAAGAGTAGCCTATGATTTGCATGCCGCCACCCTTGCGGAATATCACAGGGTGAAAAGAATCCCTAGAGGGCTCAGAATGAGCACACGTCCAACTCTAATGAAAGAGAATACAACCTACTGCGAGAGATTTGAACATATCTTAAACAAGTGCTCTATGGATTTGATGGTACTTACTGTCGACTGCCTGAATGCAGAGATTGCAGAGCAGGATGAGAAATTGGCATCTATGGAGGCTGAAATCAAGAGCGGACTATCTCTTAATGAAGCAACGAAACTACTAAAAGAGGTGAACTCTAAAATTGAAGACCTGAAAAAGGTAATAGAAGAACGAAAAAGATCAAAGTTTTCAAGAGATGAGAACGATTACCTTCAAAATAGGGTTTACCGTTGGAAGTATGATCCGGAAGGAGTAAGCAGAAGACAAGCTTCCGGTTTCCAAAGGCGTAGGAATCGTTACCCCATGAAGAGTGGAAGTAGTACCGGATCCTCCGATACGTCACCGGGGGACTCCGAATCCGACATCGGCGTGGCGGCCGGAAACACCGCCGATCAGAAAAAAGAGAAAGAAAAGAAAAAGCAATTGAGACCGAGAAGGGGCAAGTAAATGCCGGGCCGGGTAAGGTCTTAAAGGTAGCTGCTAATTTGTTTGCTAGTGATAAAGAAGTAGAAGATACAGTGATTAATATTTCCAAGGCTGAACTTTCGCAAGATGAACTGTGCACTCTTAATAAAGGACTGTCCTTCTGTCCCAGAAGAGATTGTGACTTTTTCCAACTTAGCAAAGATTTATTTAAGTTCTACCGTAATTTAAGGTTAAAAGGGTTTATGTGTAATCTGCAACAGAGTACTAAATTAGAATCTGAACAGTCTGTATTTAATCTACCTAAGCTTGGTTTAAAAAACAAAAGCACTTTTTTACCACCACAAAACAACCATAGCATAGAGACATACATTAATCTTGTAGAACATGATATAGCTAAATTACAAGCTGACACTGACAAAAAGAAACATAATGAAAGGTGTAGTCCTGTATCTAATAAATTTGGTTACACTAAAAAACAAAAAAGTAACTTTAATGCAAAGAATGTAGCTGCTTTAAAAACTTTAAAAGCGAGGGATGACATTATTTTGAAGCGTGCTGATAAGGGCGGGGCGATTATAGCCCTAGATAAGAATTACTATGTGGAAGAAATTAAACAACAATTAAGTAAGTCCGATGTGTACAAGAAATTGCCAAATAACCCTGTATTCCTGATTCAGAATGAGTTGAAAAAAATATGTCAGAGAGCATTGAACTATGGTCTTATTGGTAAAGATTTGTTTAAATTTCTATATATAGAGCACCCTTGCACTCCTGTGCTCTATACACTTCCAAAAGTGCATAAAAATTTACTTGAACCCCCAGGCCGCCCAATTGTGGCTAGTAATCAGTCTATCTTGACCAATGTGTCTATCTTTCTAGACCGTATTCTTAGACCATTTGTTGAAATATCCAATTCTTTTTTGAAAGACACAAGTGACTTTTTAAGAAAGATAGACACCTTGGTTTTTGAATCTGACAAGTTTATTCTATATAGTTTAGATGTAGAAAGTTTATATACATCAATTACTCACGAGAGCGGTATGGGTGCAGTTAAGATGGTGTTAGATATGGATAAAAACTATTCTAAAGCCCAGGTTCACTTTCTCCTTCAGCTATTAGAATTAATTCTTTATTGTAATTACTTTTTATTTGGAGATGAATTTTTTCTTCAGATACAAGGGACTGCAATGGGGTCCAACGTCGCCCCGAATTACGCTAACATTTTTATGAATGTATTCGAAGAAAAGTTTGTTTTTTCCAATCCTGGATTTCATCGGTATGGCGCCTGTTGGTGGCGCTATATCGATGATATCTTTGGGATATGGTGGGGCGACGTTGGATCCCTACTTAAATTTGTGGAGGATATAAATGGAGCATCTGGCCACATAAAATTTAAGCTAACTTGGAGTGAGAGTAATATTGCTTTTCTTGACACTAGGATTATTAAGGAAGGAAGAGAGTTGAAGGTTGACTTATTTAGAAAAGAAACAGACAGGAATAGTTTATTGCACTTTGATAGTGCCCATCCTGGATCCCTCCTGAAGGCTCTTCCCCGTAGTCAGTTCTTACGAGCCCGCAGAATTATTACTGATGAAAATCTAGTAAGAAAAAGAATGATAGAAATGGCAGACAGATTTTCTAAAAGAGGATACCCATCAGATATATTAGAAGCTGAAATTAATCATGCACTTTCTGTTCCTAGAGAAGGTTTACTTAAAACTAAACAGAAGGAAAATAATAAAGAGGATCGCCTCATATTTGTATCTGAATTTAATTCCCAGTCTAACCAAATCCAATATATCCTGAGAAAACATTGGTCTATACTCTCTGAATGTAACCCCCAAATTAAAGAATTTAAGAACTTACCCATGCCAGCGTATAAACAGAGTTTTAATTTGAAACAACAATTAGTTAGAGCAGATATAGGGACAAATATTAAGTCAACACAAAAATTCATTAAAAGTAAGAATGAAGGGAGTTATCCCTGTTTGGGATGCTCTTGTTGTAACAACATGATTAAAGGGCCCACATTTGTGCATCCAACTACGGGAAAAAAGTTTAAAATTAATGGCTTTCATACTTGCTTAACCACTTATGTGGTTTATTTAATTAAATGCCCCTGTGGGCGTGGCTACGTCGGAGAGACGACCAGAACTATCAAAGATAGGATAATTGAACATAAAAGCTCTATTCGAATTAAGAATTTTAAAGCGCCAGTAGCACAACATTTTGTAGAAATGGGCCATTCAATTGGGCAATTGCGCTTTCAAATTATTGAGAAAATAGAAATACCAAGAAGGTTAGGGAATAGAGAACTTCTCCTTAAACAGAGAGAAAGTTTCTGGATTTGGAAATTAGGCACTATGGAACCAAATGGGTTAAATAAAGATTTGGATATGTCTGTCTTTCTATAATAATTTTTTATGAATTAATTTTGTATTTTTTCATAAATTAATCTGTATTTGAGAAAATAACATGATTCTATAAATATTTGTTTTGTAATTTAATTATAATTAATATATTATAGAGTTTTTTAATGTTTTTTGATGTATAAAATATTTTTGATGTAAAGAGTTAATAGGAAGTTGAACCTGCAGCGCCACCTAGTGGTGTTTAGGTTTAAATAGAATCATTGCAGTATGATGTTTAGCATGAATAAGGTAGCAATACCGAAACGTTGCTGTTAATGCTGTGTTGTACCCAATAAACACAATTGTTTGCTGCTACTCTTTTTGGAGTGTGTTTGGATATTACTTTAGAGACTAGAGTGGGTCTCTTGAGTGGCTGGCACAGGGACCGTTGTGTGCTGAGTCAATTGACTTTGTATTTTGCAATGATAAATGTAGACAGCGTATGCTGTCGGCATATTTTTTTTTTATAAACTTTATTTTTCAACCAAAGGTTGTCATGAAATAACATACAATTTCTAAACAAATGTGATTTCAAAACAATGGCCTCTAGTTATGAAGCCATCTACTTAGCTGCATTCGCCGGCCCAATACGCTCGCCTACCATCGCCGCCGCGGACCGGAATACGCTCTCCATAGTTATCAAAAAAGCTGTCAAGAAGCCTGCGCACCAAGTACGGATCGATGAGCAGCGGACTGTTGTTAACTAACAGTCATCGATCTCGCTGTTCATCGGCTTCTTCACAGCTTTTTTGATAGCCTGTCACTAAGCACTCACACTAAACTACACTGTTTTACCCCCTAAACCGCCACTCCCGGAGCCCCCCGCACCTAAATAAAGTTATTACCCCCTAAACCGCCGCTCCTGGACCCTGACGCAACAATAATAAATGTATTAACCCCTAAACCGTCGCTCCCGGACCCCGCCGCCACCTACATTATACCTATTAACCCCAATCCTGCCCCCCACTACACCGCCGCCACCTATATTCCAGTTATTAACCCCTATCCTGCGGATCCCGGACCCCGCCGCAAATAAATAATTGTTTAACCCCTAAACCGCCGCACCCGGAGCCCACCGCCACCTATCTTAAAGTTATTAACCCCTATCCTGCCCCCCACTACACCGCCGCAATCTACATTAAACTCATTAACCCCTAAACCGCCGCTCCCGGACCCCGCCGCCACCAATATTACACTTATTAACCCCTATCCTGCCCCCCCTATACCGCCGCCACCTATATTAAAATGATTAACCCCTAAACCTAAGTCTAACACTAACCCTACCCCCCCCAACTTAAATATTATTTTAATAAATCTAAATAAAAATTACTATTATTAACTAAATTATTCCTATTTAAAAATAAATACTTACCTATAAAATAAACCCTAACGGCTAGATTTGGAGTTTTGTCGGTAACGACCCGAAAAACTAACGCCGGCTTTTTTCTGGCCGCACCATAAAAATAACTCTGGTATTGAGAGTCCACATAAAGGCTGCGTTAGGCTCCAAAAAAGGAGCGTAGAGCATTTTTAACGCAGCTTCAACTCTCGATACCAGAGTTGCTTACGGACGCGGCCAGCCTCAAAAACGTGATCGTGCACGATTCCCCCATAGGAAACAATGGGGCTGTTTGAGCTGAAAAAAAACCTAACACCTGCAAAAAAGCCGCGTTCAGCTCCTAACGCAGCCCCATTGTTTGCTATGCGGTAACCCTTCCTACGTCTGCACTTAACACTCCAACATGTACCCCGAGTCTAAACACCCCTAACCTTACACTTATTAACCCCTAATCTGCCGCCCCCGCTATTGCTGACCCCTGCATATTATTTTTAACCCCTAATCTGCCGCTCCGTAAACCGCCGCTACTTACATTATCCCTATGTACCCCTAATCTGCTGCCCTAACATCGCCGACCCCTATATTATATTTATTAACCCCTAATCTGCCCCCCACAACGTCGCCTCCACCTGCCTACACTTATTAACCCCTAATCTGCCGACCGGACCTGAGCGCTACTATAATAAAGTTATTAACCCCTAATCCGCCTCACTAACCCTATAATAAATAGTATTAACCCCTAATCTGCCCTCCCTAACATCGCCGACACCTAACTTCAATTATTAACCCCTAATCTGCCGACCGGAGCTCATCGCTATTCTAATAAATGTATTAACCCCTAAAGCTAAGTCTAACCCTAACACTAACACCCCCCTAAATTAAATATAATTTAAATCTAACGAAATAAATTAACTCTTATTAAATAAATTATTCCTATTTAAAGCTAAATACTTACCTGTAAAATAAATCCTAATATAGCTACAATATAAATTATAATTATATTATAGCTATTTTAGGATTAATATTTATTTTACAGGTAACTGTATTTATTTTAACCAGGTACAATAGCTATTAAATAGTTAAGAACTATTTAATAGCTAAAATAGTTAAAATAATTACAAATTTACCTGTAAAAGAAATCCTAACCTAAGTTACAATTAAACCTAACACTATACTATCAATAAATTAATTAAATAAACTACCTACAATTACCTACAATTAACCTAACACTACACTATCAATAAATAAATTAAATACAATTCCTACAAATAAATACAATTAAATAAACTAGCTAAAGTACAAAAAATAAAAAAGAACTAAGTTACAAAAATAAAAAAATATTTACAAACATAAGAAAAATATTACAACAATTTTAAACTAATTACACCTACTCTAAGCCCCCTAATAAAATAACAAAGCCCCCCAAAATAAAAAAATGCCCTACCCTATTCTAAATAACTAAAGTTCAAAGCTCTTTTACCTTACCAGCCCTGAACAGGGCCCTTTGCGGGGCATGCCCCAAGAAGTTCAGCTCTTTTGCCTGTAAAAGAAAAAATACAATAGCCAAGCCCCCAACATTACAACCCACCACCCACATACCCCTAATCTAACCCAAACCCCCCTTAAATAAACCTAACACTAAGCCCCTGAAGATCTTCCTACCTTATCTTCACCATACCAGGTTCACCGATCCGTCCTGAAGAGCTCCTCCGATGTCCTGATCCAAGCCCAAGCGGGGGGCTGAAGAGGTCCATGATCCGGCTGAAGTCTTCATCCAAGCGGGAGCTGAAGAGGTCCATGATCCGGATGAAGTCTTCTATCAACGGCATCTTCAATCTTCTTTCTTCCGGATCCATCTTGCAGACCTCCGACGCGGAACATCCTGCTGGGCCGACGGACTAAAGACGGTTCCTTTAAGGGACGTCATCCAAGATGGCGTCCCTCGAATTCCGATTGGCTGATAGGATTCTATCAGCCAATCGGAATTAAGGTAGGAATATTCTGATTGGCTGATGGAATCAGCCAATCAGATTCAAGTTCAATCCGATTTGCTGATTCAATCAGCCAATCAGATTGAGCTCGCAATCTATTGGCTGTTCCGATCAGCCAATAGAATGCGAGCTCAATCTGATTGGCTGATTGGATCAGCCAATCGGATTGAACTTGATTCTGATTGGCTGATTCCATCAGCCAATCAGAATATTCCTACCTTAATTCCGATTGGCTGATAGAATCCTATCAGCCAATCGGAATTCGAGGGACGCCATCTTGGATGACGTCCCTTAAAGGAACCGTCATTCGTCTTTAGTCCGTCGGCCCAGCAGGATGTTCCGCGTCGGAGGTCTGCAAGATGAATCCGGAAGAAAGAAGATTGAAGATGCCGTTGATAGAAGACTTCATCCGGATCATGGACCTCTTCAGCTCCCGCTTGGATGAAGACTTCAGCCGGATCATGGACCTCTTCAGCCCCTCGCTTGGGCTTGGATCAGGACATCGGAGGAGCTCTTCTGGACAGATCGTTGAACCTGGTGAGGTGAAGATAAGGTAGGAAGATCTTCAGGGGCTTAGTGTTAGGTTTATTTAAGGGGGGTTTGGGTTAGATTAGGGGTATGTGGGTGGTGGGTTGTAATGTTGGGGGGCTTGGGTATTGTATTTTTTCTTTTACAGGCAAAAGAGCTGAACTTCTTTGGGCATGCCCCGCAAAGGGCCCTGTTCAGGGCTGGTAAGGTAAAAGAGCTTTGAACTTTAGTTATTTAGAATAGGGCATTTTTTTATTTTGGGGGGCTTTGTTATTTTATTAGGGGGCTTAGAGTAGGTGTAATTAGTTTAAAATTGTTGTAATATTTTTCTTATGTTTGTAAATATTTTTTTATTTTTTGTAACTTAGTTCTTTTTTATTTTTTGTACTTTAGCAAGTTTATTTAATTGTATTTATTTGTAGCAATTGTATTTAATTAATGTATTGATAGTGTAGTGTTAGGTTAATTGTAGGTAGTTTATTTAATTAATTTATTGATAGTATAGTGTTAGGTTTAATTGTAACTTAGGTTAGGATTTCTTTTACAGGTAAATTTGTAATTATTTTAACTATTTCAGCTATTAAATAGTTCTTAACTATTTAATAGCTATTGTACCTGGTTAAAATAAATACAAAGTTACCTGTAAAATAAATATTAATCCTAAAATAGCTATAATATAATTATAATTTATATTGTAGCTATATTAGGATTTATTTTACAGGTAAGTATTTAGCTTTAAATAGGAATAATTTATTTAATAAGAGATAATTAATTTCGTTAGATTTAAATTATATTTAAGTTAGGGGGGTGTTAGTGTTAGGGTTAGACTTAGCTTTAGGGGTTAATACATTTATTAGAATAGCGGTGAGCTCCGGTCGGCAGATTAGGGGTTAATAATTGAAGTTAGGTGTCGGCGATGTTAGGGAGGGCAGATTAGGGGTTAATACTATTTATTATAGGGTTAGTGAAGCGGATTAGGGGTTAATAACTTTATTATAGTAGCGCTCAGGTCCGCTCGGCAGATTAGGGGTTAATAAGTGTAGGCAGGTGGAGGCGACGTTGAGGGGGGCAGATTAGGGGTTAATAAATATAATATAGGGGTCGGCGGTGTTAGGGGCAGCAGATTAGGGGTACATAAGGATAACGTAGGTGGCGGTGCTTTGCGGTCGGCAGATTAGGGGTTAATAAGTGTAGGTAGGTGGAGGCGACGTTGTGGGGGGCAGGTTAGGGGTTAATAAATATAATACAGGGGTCGGCGGTGTTAGGGGCAGCAGATTAGGGGTACATAAGGATAACGTAGGTGGCGGTCGGCAGATTAGGGGTTAAAAAAAATTATTCGAGTGTCGGCGATGTGGGGGGACCTCGGTTTAGGGGTACATAGGTAGTTTATGGGTGTTAGTGTACTTTAGAGTACAGTAGTTAAGAGCTTTATAAACCGGCGTTAGCCCAGAAAGCTCTTAACTACTGACTTTTTTTCCTGCGGCTGGAGTTTTGTCGTTAGATGTCTAACGCTCACTTCAGAAACGACTCTAAATACCGGAGTTAGAAAGATCCCATTGAAAAGATAGGATACGCAATTGACGTAAGGGGATCTGCGGTATGGAAAAGTCGCGGCTGAAAAGTGAGCGTTAGACCCTATTTTGAGTGACTCCAAATACCGGCGGTAGCCTAAAACCAGCGTTAGGAGCCTCTAACGCTGGTTTTCACGGCTAACGCCAAACTCCAAATCTAGGCCTGAGATAGCTACAATATAACTAATAATTATATTGTAGCTATTTTAGGATTTATTTTTATTTTACAGGCAACTTTGTATTTATTTTAACTAGGTAAAATAGCTATTAGTTATTAACTATTTAATAGCTACCTAGTTAAAATATTTACAAAATTACCTGTAAAATAAATCCTAAGTTACAATTAAACCTAACACTACACTATCATTAAATTAATTAAATAAATTAGCTACAAATACCTACAATTAAATACAATTAAATAAACTAAACTAAATTACAAAAAAAAACAAACACTAAATTACAGGAAAAAAAAAAAATATTACAAGAATTTTAAACTAATTACACCTAATCTAAGCCCCTAATAAAATAAAAAAAAATAAAAGTCCCTACCCTATTCTACATTACAAAGTAATCAGCTCTTTTACCAGCCCTTAAAAGGGCTTTTTGCGGGGCATTGCCCCAAAGTAATCAGCTCTTTTACCTGTAAAAAAAAAAAAAATACAACCCCCCCCCAACATTACAACGCACCACCCACATACACCTACTCTAACCCACCCAAACCCCCCTTAAATAAACCTAACACTAACCCCCTGAAGATCTCCCCTACCTTGAGGAACCTACGGTAGACATCTTCATCCAAACGGCATCTTCTATCTTCATCCATCCAACGAGGAGCGGCTCCATCTTCAAGACCTCCTGCGCGGAGCATCCTTCCTGGCCGACGGACTAACGATGAATGACGGTTCCTTTAAATTACGTCATCCAAGATGGCGTCCCTCGAATTCAGATTGGCTGATAGGATTCTATCAGCCAATCGGAATTAAGGTAAGAAAAATCTGATTGGCTGATTTTATCAGCCAATCAGATTGAAGTTCAATCCGATTGGCTTAATAACTATTGTACCTAGTTAAAATAAATACAAAGTTGCCTGTAAAATAAAAATAAATCGTAAAATAGCTACAATGTAACTATTATTTATATTGTAGCTATATTAGGGTTTATTTTATAGGTAAGTATTTAGTTTTAAATAGGAATAATTTAGTAATAATAGTAATATTATTTAGATTTATTTAATTAATATTTAAGTTAGGGGGGTGTTAGGGTTAGTGTTAGACTAAGGTTTAGGGGTTAATAATTTATTATAGGTGGCGGCGGTATAGGGGGGCAGATTAGGGGTTAATAGGTATTAGGTAGGTGGCGGCGGGGTCCGGGAGTAGGCGGTTTAGGGGTTAAACATTTTATTAGAGTGGCGGCGGGGTCCGGGGAGCGGCGGTTTAGGGGGTAAACATTTTATTCGAGTGGCGGCGGGGTCCGGGATGTGGCGGTTTAGGGGTTAAACATTTTATTAGAGTGGTGGCGGGGTCCGGGGAGCGGCGGTTTAGGGGTTAAACAATTTATTTAGTGGCGGCGGGGTCCGGGAGCGGCAGTTTAGGGGTTAATAAGTATAATGTAGGTGGCGGCGGTGTCGGGGGGCAGATTAGGGGTGTTTAGACTCGGGGTACATGTTAGGGTGTTAGGTGCAGACATCTCCCATAGGAATCAATGGGATGTCGGGCGAACATGAACTTTCGCTATGGTCAGACTCCCATTGATTCCCAAGGGATCCGCCACCTCCAGGGCGGCGGATTGAAAACCAGGTACGCTGGGCCGGAAAAGTGCAGAGCGTACCTGCTAGTCATTTGATAACTAGCAAAAGTAGTCAGATTGTGCCGAACTTGCGTTCGGAACATCTGTAGTGACGTAAGAATCGATCTGTGTCGGACTATTGTACCTAGTTAAAATAAATACAAAGTTGCCTGTAAAATAAAAATAAATCCTAAAATAGCTACAATGTAACTATTAGTTATATTGTAGCTATATTAGGGTTTATTTTATAGGTAAGTATTTAGTTTTAAATAGGAATAATTTAGTTAATAATAGTAATATTATTTAGATTTATTTAATTAATATTTAAGTTAGGGGGGTGTTAGGGTTAGTGTTAGACTAAGGTTTAGGGGTTAATAAATTTATTATAGGTGGCGGCGGTATAGGGGGGCAGATTAGGGGTTAATAGGTATTAGGTAGGTGGCGGCGGGGTCCGGGAGTGGCGGTTTAGGGGTTAAACATTTTATTAGAGTGGCAGCGGGGTCCGGGAGTGGCGGTTTAGGGGTTAAACATTTTATTAGAGTGGCGGCGGGGTCCGGGAGCGGCGGTTTAGGGGTTAAACATTTTATTAGAGTGGCGGCGGGGTCCGGGAGCGGCAGTTTAGGGGTTAATAAGTATAATGTAGGTGGCGGCGGTGTAGGGGGGCAGATTAGGGGTGTTTAGACTCGGGGTACATGTTAGGGTGTTAGGTGCAGACATCTCCCATAGGAATCAATGGGATGTCGGGCAGCAGCGAACATGAACTTTGCTATGGTCAGACTCCCATTGATGCCCAAGGGATCCGCCACCTCCAGGGCGGCGGATTGAAAACCAGGTACGCTGGGCCGGAAAAGTGCCAAGCGTACCTGCTAGTCATTTGATAACTAGCAAAAGTAGTCAGATTGTGCCGAACTTGCGTTCGGAACATCTGGAGTGACGTAAGAATCGATCTGTGTCGGACTGAGTCCGGCAGATCGTAGCTTACGTCACTAGATTCTACTTTTGCCGGTGTGTAGGGCTTGATAACTAGGTCGAATCAGCCTCGCCACAAATACGCTGTGGAATTCCAGCGTATTTGAGGTTGACGGCTTGATAACTAGAGGCCATTGAGTCTATTTCCTTCTTCCTTAAGTCCAATCCTGGCAATACCTTCTTTTCCAATTTTCCTTTTCATAACTCGACCTACCAACCTCCCCCTCCCTCACTCAGATTTACCGCCTCTCTGCCTCACCAACAGTTCCAACAGAACTGATTTCGAAGTGTAGACTAAGTAGTATCAACGTGACTTCTATTCCTATCTGTGTAAAGGAATTCCCCTCTACCCCTGAGGCGTTCACTTAGTAAGAACTCAGTGTTTCTAAGAGGGGATAATATTTGCGTCTGTATAGATATATCCAGTGTGTGAATGTATGGTTCCCATTTCCTTATGAACAGTTTAGTTCTACCCTGCACATCTCCCAGAGCATCCACTGCCTCACCTATCAATTGGTTTTGTAAACTTGCTTTGAGTTGTGTGATCGTAGGAGCTCTAGTCCCGAGCCATTCCCAAAAGATCAATTTCCGAGTTTGAAGTATTATATTACTGACCCATTTCCCATTAATATCAGGATGTGGTGTCGAGGTCTGCAGAAACACTATCATGTCAGGGGAAATTTCTAATTTCATTTGGAAAAATTTTTTTAACCAGTATGTAACCATCCCCCAGAACCTACTTATCTTAGGGCAACTCCATAACATGTGTAGTAGGTCTGCGTTTGGAGCTCTACATTTCTGACAACATCCCTCTGCCTCTGGTCTCCATTTCTTGTAGATTTTAGGAGGTATGTAAGCATTCTGTAAAAGTCTAATGTGTGATTCTCGATTGGTCATTGATAAGGTCGCTTTCCTTGATCTCACTATACTCCGTTTTACCATGTCTGTTGTAATTTCCATGTTTAAGGTGGCCGTCCAACTGTCAAAGGAGCGAGCTGCACTTAATCTTATGCGGTCGGGCCGGGCTGTGACTATACAGCTGGCCCGATGCGCTGTGAAAAAAAGCAGACCCGTTCAGCAGAGCGCAGAGAGCGGGTCTGTAAAATGGCGTTTTTTGTTAAAAATGAAAAGGGAATATTATGTGTTAGAAGGTTTGGCTAATATAATGTTATATAATTCTGCACTATGTGCAGAATTATATAACATTAATTTTAAGGTTTACTGACCCTTTAAGATTGTATCCTTTAATTTCCCCTCTAAGAACCGCTTTTGCTGATTCTCAGAAGATTGCCGCTTTATGACTATTTGATCGATTTTGATTAGCATACTCATGCCATTTCACAGTAAGCCAGTTTTTAAATGAATTATTCTTATAAAGATAGCTAGGAAACCCATAGCTCTTAGACTACCCTTCCTGTAAGTCAGCCAAGGAATAACTTTATCCGTTATTAGGAAAAAATCAATACGTGAAAAGGATCTGTATTACTTGGACTCACAAGTAAATTTGCGGCTGTTAGGATTATGAATCCGCCAAACATCTTTAACTAGACCACTACAGAGGGTTTTAAGTGGTCTAGTTGTTTTTTTTAATTAGTATTGTCTGTTTGGAGTTAGGGGAATAAAGTCTATCAATATGGTTAAATACCATGTTGTAGTCCCCCACCACAATTAGTTTATTTTTCAGCTTGACCCAAAACTTCTCATCTGTCTTATTTGGCCCATAAACATTACAAAGAGTAAGTAACCTTTTCCTAATAACTAATTGCAAAACAATGTACCGTTCATATTGGTCTAGTTCCTGATGTATAATCTTATATTCTAAGTCCTTTTTCAGAAAGATCGCCTCTCCACGCTTCCTTGCGGTGCACAGAGTGGCGATCACTTCCCCCACCTAATTTGTTTTAAGTTTTTTATTTTCTATTTCAGTAAGGTGGGTCTCTTGTAATAGAGCTATGTCTGCTTTATTTTTCTTAAGTTGGCATAGGATCTGTTTCCTTTTTATTGGGCTTGTAATACCCCTTACGTTCCAAGATAAAATCTTAAGCGAGGACATAAAAATCTATATTAGTATACGTATAGAGGAAAAATATTTTGAGGGGGAAAAAAAAAGGGAAAAGTAACCCCCCCCCCCACAAAATATAGTTGAAGTATTCTATTCAACAAAATCATAGTATGCATTAAATACATATTCTACAAATAAAACATACGTGTTGGCAATGATTATAAGGAAGTCTGCTTATCTATTATCAGTTTTATATTTATCCACAAATTTTAGGGCTTCTTGAGGTGAGCTCAGTCTGAATATCTCGTTTTCTAGATATGTAAATCTTAATCTTGGCTGGGTATATCAGCCTGGCAGAGAGTCCCAAGTTAATCATAGCAGTACAATAAGGGGCCATCTCCTTACGTTTTGCCGCAGTCTGGGCTGAGAAGTCTTGAAATAAGAGAATGTTATTGTTTTCTATTTCCACGGTTTGCTTTTTCCTATAGGCTCTTAAGATATTGGTCTTATCCTAAAAGTTTAAATATTTGATCATTATGAGTCTTTTTGGAACACTTTTCTCATTAAAAAAATGTATATTACCTATCTGATGTGCCGTTTCAACGTGAATTGTGTGTTCTAGTAACTTTAAACCAAGCATTTGGGGCAAAAGTGTGGAAGCAAAATATAATAGATTCTGATACGTGGAACTCTCTGGCAGGCCAACCACCTTCAGATTATTGCGCCTAGACCTATCTTCAAGGTCCTCCGGCTTGTTAGTTAACTCAAGTATTTTACTTTTGTGATCCTGTAAAATGTGGTCTTGTTTTATAGATGCGCCTTCAACATGTGAAATTCTAGACTCTGCCTCTGCTATTCTAGTAGAATTTTTTTTTTATTTCAGTAGCAATTAGAATCAACTTATTTTTAATTTGATCAAGTTGTGGCGTAAGAGAGTTAGCTACCTGTTTTGAAATTTCAGAGATGTCAGAGTAACTAATAGAGACATTGCTCAATTCCAATTTAGCATCAGAGCTAGATTCAAAGCTGTTCCTAACTTTCCTATCTTTGTTTTTGACTGGCATCGCTGGTACTTTCTTTGACAAAAATCTTTCCATATAAATATTTAGGTGGAAACAATTATGTGAAAAATTGAGAGGAGAAAAAAAAAATGGGGGAAGTAAAGAAAGGGTAAAGGTGGGATAGTGAAAGAAGAAAAGAGAGAGCCAACAAAAAACAGGACTATACTTAGAGAATAGTGAGTGGTGTGTTATACAGTTAGTTTAAAAGACAGTGATTAGATGGGGTAGTGTACCCCGTGAGAGAGGACCAACTGAATAAAAACAATTCACAATATTTTCCACTTAGCGTAGGAACTGTAATTTAACTAAGATAATAGCAGTGACTAAGACAAAATATATAGTATATAAGAGAGCAACTATGTAGCCTACTAGCAAGTACTAGGTTGTAATCACATATTAAAGACACAAAGGTTTACAATTTTAAGCACAATCAAATAGAGGAGCTCTTTTTCCACTCAGTGACCATAAGGATATAACTCTACATAATGAAAAATATGAATTATTACACTGAGAATGAATATGAGGGAACTAACTCCAGTAAGCAGAGTATTAGGGTAACTGGGTCCAAGCAGATTTTAATATACTGTAGAATTTTGAAATTCCTATAGCCTTAAAGTCATTTAAGGAGTGTCAAAACTGAGTAACTTGTAACCCAGAAACTTCCAACCTCTGGCCAACGCTTAGTAGGTGTATGAACTTGTTACATATCCAACAAATTTGCTGAGGACAAACAAACAACAGGCTGCGAGTGTAATAAATAAAGGTATAAGCAGCTTTATTGCTTAATTTAGGATTCAAATGCCAGTTATACTTCACCAAGCCATTGAAGGAAAGTAAATGTAGCTATCCATCAGTTATTATTGGGTTTTATATGTCATTTATACCATTACAGTACATAACCATGAAATATTTTCCAGTGTCCTTGTATACAATATTTTAGCACTGCAGCTCTTCTGATAAGAGTAGTGGAAAGTCAAGTATAGCACTCTATCCAGTAGATAGAGATCCCTCAAGCATGGGATATGTAGAACTTATTCTCTGGATATAGTTATCTTTAGTGGATTAGACCTTATCAGGTAGCATATAGGCAGCATAGAGAAGTCTATAAGGCAAATTTAGGGATTATAGATGACTCAGCCAAACAAGTGAAAACCGTCACCGGTCCTACCTTCACTTAAGATTATGAGACCTCATTTCAGAGCTTTCCTTCTTTTGAGGTACACAAAAGCGTGGTACCGCTCCTGGAAACGACACAGGGCTCCGGATATCCCACCAGTGTAAAACCGGCCTTTTCCTCCCTGGAACCGTAAGTAAAGATGTTTAAAAAACACACTAAAAAATCTAAACATCTTGTCGAGAAAGAAAGTAATTTTGTAGACCATTTAGGAAATCCTCACTTTAAAGGGGCAGTAAACCTAAAAAAAATAATGTTATATAATTCTGCACCTAGTGCAGAATTATATAACATTATCTTAGCGCTAACATTACACATCTAAATATTGCAGAGATATTTTATTATAATTTACCATTTTACAGACTGCCGCTCGTTTCTCTACTGAGCAGGTCTGTTCTATTTCTAAGCACATCTGAGCACGCTGTATAGTCACAGCTGGCTCGATCGTGCCATTAAACTAAATGTAGCTCGCTCCGATTACAGGAACTCCAAAATCTGCACAAACTTTTGGATGCAGCTAAAGCTCTCATACGAGAATCAGGGGCTCCAGGAACCCACAAATGTTACATTTCCGCATGGACCAGATGGTCTAGCTGGTGCATACCTAGGCATCTGGATCCCTTTTCAGCTCCTTTACCTAACGTTTTACATTTTCTTTCTCATCTAAGCTTATAGAACTATAAATCTTTCTAGACCTACTATTTCTACTAGACATGAATATATTAACAATTTGTCCGTTGGTAAGCACCCTTTAGTTTGTCGTCTTCTCAACTCTATTAGGTTAAAAAGACCCATACCCCGAAACATAATTTCTTCTGGGGTGTAGTTTTAATTTTTTCACTTTTTAAATATTGGCTCTCTAATGATTATCTAAAAAACTAATTTCTGCAAAATTGGCTACTCTTCTCTGTCTTATCTCTATTTCGCAGAGTGTCTGATGTTTGGGCTCCTGGTTTTAACTCTAAATGTTTTTCCCCTGAAGGTGTCACTTTCCTGATTTCTCGTAGAACTAAAACCCTGTCTTCTTTTGTATTCTACCTTTATTTTCCAGCTGAACCCTCTTTCTGTGTGGTGTCCTGTCTAAAAGTTTATGAAACTAACATTTTACTCTTTAGAGACTCTGCTAACAATCAACTTCCTCTGCCTTGTGCCCCTCCTCATGCTCCTGTCTCTTCTACCACTATTGCGAGGTGGATTAAATGGGTGATGTCTGAAGCTTGGATTGATGTTTCTTTCACAGCTCACTCTTTTAGAGGATCTGCCACTTCTAAAGCTTTTTTTGAAATCTGCTCCTCTTCAGGAAATTTTGAAAGCAGCAGACTGGTCCTCTGATTCAACTTTTAAACATTTTTACTTCAAACCCATTCAACACGCCTCTCTAAATCTATTTAATTGATTGCTTTGAACTTGCAAAATATGAAGTCTCTGGTCTTGTAACAAAATGCTGATTATCCTAGCTTTGTGAAAGAATAATCTAGATTGTGTTAGACACAGAGACAAATATTTCCCAACTCTATTTTTCTATCTAATGATATATATTTTTTTTAATTTTTAGTTACCAACTACTCAAACATCCCTAATTAAATCCAGTCTTGTTTCTTCAATCAACTCTTCTTCAGCCTCATGGAAAACAAAATGGATTCACTGGCTCTCATATTCCTATCCAGATGGTTCTTCAAGTCAAGTTTTCTCCAGATTTCTATGTTTTATGGTTCTCATTCCTATTGGTATGATTGGTTGGACTCTTGTGATTTTTCAGAAAATTCTTTATTATGAGCATCAAGCAAGAAAGAGGAAGATGGCGAGCGCATTGGTTTGTTTATGGACAGTATGTATCCTCTGATTGGTCCGTTTTTACCTTTGTCTCAAACCTAGCCCTCTCATTGGCTAGTTATGTAGGCTCTTTTTTCTCTGTATTATTTTAACTCTTTATGTGATTTCATGTACTTTAAATGCTGCACACTAGTAGTAAAAGAAAGCAATGCAAAATATTTGCCTTAGTATCTTTTATAAAATCTAGATTATTCCTTCATAAAGCTAGGATAATCGGAATTCTTCGCCCATGCACTTGTCTTATTACTGATCAATTAGAAATGGCATCAGTCTTTTTTATATATATATATATATATATATATATATATATATATATATATATATATATATATATATATATATATATAATCTCAATGTCTCATTTTCTCATACCTGATTGCAAGATGTATATTATTTAACCCCTTGCTCTAATGGGGAATAGGTTCTACGTCATTCAGTACTTTGCCCTGCGCACTATGCTGATGTAGTACCTACGTTCAACACTGGTGCAATGGGGGACAAAAGGCATCTGCCTTTATAAAGTAAGGAAGCACTGAGCCACTATGAATTTCTCAATTAATTTCAGACACAATATTGCATTAAAGGTCTATTTTTTATTCAGAACCTGGGTTATGCTTGCTTATTGGATTGCTAAAGGTAGCTACCAATAAGCAAGCGCTATCCAGAATGCTGAACCTAAAATGGGCTGGCTCCTAAGCTTTACATTACTGCTTTTTAAAGAACAAATAAAAATTGATAATATGAGGAAGTTAGAAAATTGATTAAAATTGCATGCTCTATCTGAATCATGAAAGAAAACATTTGGGTTTAGTATTCCTATAATAATGTGGCCACTTAGCAGCCTTATGCCAAAGCCATGACTATACCCCCTATTTTAAATAATATTCATTTTTATAGCAACTCAGATATTTTCAGGGTTATTCCATTCAGTAAGAGTCATTTGAATTAGAAAACAGCAAACTCTAGTTTAAAAGATAGTAAACACCTTGTAATTACAAGACATTTCTGCTGTCTCGCTACAGAATTACATATCAGCCAAGATTTAAAAAAAAAAAAAATCTTATTTGCTGCAATAATTTTTCTATGTCAAACTCCACACAGCACCTTATATGATCTGGACTTGATTCTGCAGACAACATGCCTGGTCATTATGGACTTGATTCAAATCTTGTCAATTGTGGGGGGGGGGGGGTTCTCCATATACACTTTTGCATTGACTTTGGCAAACACAATTCACCCAATCACATGTTATGCTATATTACAAGTGGCCCGCTACCTATTGCTACTTTTAAAGTAAATGCGATTGCGATGGCGCAATGATATTTTAAGCTCTGCAGGTTAGTGCGACTGAAAACCTTGCGTTAAAGGTAGTGAGTTAAAAAAGTTGCACTAAACACAACATAAATACATTGAAAATTACAGCTACACTATCTTATAAAAGTATTCATATAAATATTTAAAAAAAAAAAGTTATAAAGGCATTAAAGGTATATGGTTTATGACAAGGTGTTTGACTGCAAAGGGCTATATTGTATATATACTTACATATACATGTCTAAATAGGTATATGCATATACACTCACCAGCCACTTTATTAGGTACACCTTGCTAGTACCGGGTTGGACCCCCTTTTGCTTTCAGAACTGCCTTAATTCTTCGTGGCATAGATTCAACAAGGTGTTGGAAACATTCCTCAGACATTTTGGTCCATATTCATATTGACATGATAGCATCACGCAGTTGCTGCAGATTTATTGGCTACACATCTATGATGCAAATCTCCCGTTCCACCACCTCCCAAAGGTGCTCTATTGGATTTAGATCTGGTGACTGGAGGCCATTAGAGTACAGTGAACTTACTGTCATCTGCAAGAGACCAGTTTGAGATGATTTGCTTTTTCTGACATGGTGCATTATCCTGCTGGAAGTAGCCATCAGAAGATGGGTACACTGTATTCATAAAGGTATGGACATGGTCAGCAACAATACTGAGGTAGGCCGTGACATTTAAACAATGCTCAATTGGCACTAAGGGGCCCAAAAGTGTGCCAAGAAAATATCCCCCACACCATTACACCACCAACACCAGTCTGAACAGTTGAAACAATGCAGGATGGATCCATGCTTTCATGTTGTTTACACCAAATTCTGACCCAACCATCTGAATGTCACAGCTAAAATCGAGATTCATCAGACCAAGCAACGTTTTTTCAATATTCTATTGTCCAATTTTGGTGAGCCTGTTTGAATTGTAGCCTCAGTTTCTTTTTCTTAACTGACAGGAGTGGCACACGGTGTGGTCTTCTGCTGCTGTAGTCCATCTGCTTCAAGGTT
Source organism: Bombina bombina (assembly GCF_027579735.1). Taxonomy (NCBI): domain Eukaryota; kingdom Metazoa; phylum Chordata; class Amphibia; order Anura; family Bombinatoridae; genus Bombina; species Bombina bombina. The sequence continues at coordinate 494,973,768 of NC_069505.1, read as the reverse complement.
TGATGTGTTGTGCATTCAGAGATGGTATTCTGCATAACTTGGTTGTAACGAGTGATTATTTTAGTTAATGTTGCCTTTCTATCATCTCGAACCAGTCATCCCATTCTCCTCTGACATCAACAAGGCATTTTCATCCAAACAACTGCTGCTCGCTGGATATTTTTTTTTTGTTTAAATGGTTTTTATTGAGGTTTATGGTAAAATGACATACAAATATAAATACAGGTAAAACTGCTATGTAACAGTGAGAAACATCATCATACAGTAAGAGCTCAGTAGCTATCAATATCAAGTCAATGATAGTATAATATTCAGTAGTTTCTAATGACAGGATAAGAATAGACGATAGTATGTCATGCGTAAAGTCCCAAGACTAAGCAAACCTCATACATTTTTTACTTTTAGGAATTGTAACGTTTCATTAATAAGTAATAAACAGTAAAACATGGTGCATATGCGCTTATCAAAATGTATATTAACATCAAACTTATGATGAGAAGAGAGATACTCAGCATATACTTTGCATACATCAGAGAACTTACATTATATATAGAAAACATAATTATTATATAATATTGGTAATTGCGGTTATTCACAAGGGAACCGCGAAATAAGTATCTGGTCTGATCACAAAGAACCAGAATACTATACAATAAGGGGGGAAGGAGGTGATAAAGTGAACGATTATACGAAGATATGTAACCTGGGAGCCAAAAGGTTCATTATGTGTCGGGGAGGGGTTACTTAAAGAAATAAATGTAGGTGGGATAGGAGGAGATAAGCTGTAGTAACACTGGGCACTATCATCATCTATGTGTGACTAGGTATAGCTGGGTTGCTAATAAGTGCATAATAAGAAACCAATGCATGCTAGGACATTGCCAAATCCAATATGCTAGAGTCCCAAAATCTAAATGTACAAGCGTGACATAAGTTAAGTATCTCAGCTCTGATAACTCAAGGAGGAGTGGAATATGGGTGTATTGCATAAATGATCAAATGAATGATGGGGAAATGAGTGAGTAAATGAATGAGGGAAGGGTCAAATGAATGAGTAGATAAATGAGTGGGGGGGGGGAAGCACGTTTAGTGGGTAAATAAGTGAATAAGTGGGAGATTAATGAATGCTGAATGAATGGGTGAATGCGTCAAACATCTTGAACTAAAGGTCATGTGTCCATGCAAAAAAGACTGACTGCCTATTTGAAACAAGGCTTTAAATAAAACAAACTATATACAAGCTGCTACCTTGTAGATCTACCAAATCAAATTTGACTTTGCATGTTCCTATATGTTGCTGGGAGTGAAGTTAAAATGGGACAATTACATCTTAGGCTAGTGTACCGGCTAACTGAGTGGAACCATTTGTGTGAACTAAGTTTGTATAGCTCAGTTAGGCTATTATGCGTAGGGCATTGTAATGGACTAGTAGTAGGTAGGTAGTTTAACTTAGTAGCTTTATCACTAGTGCAAGTTGTAGGGAATGTATTGTGCCAATAAGCTATTAACCATATAGCTATCTACCATATAGCATTCCATTCAATCATTAGCCTAAAGGCGGAAATCTGTATGCCCTATCCCAATCAAATGGAACACTCGGGTGCTCTCTATCTATGTATAAATGCTAGAGGCTATTGGAGATAAGGAGCCTGTAGTTCTGAGCCTTCTACAATTTGTTAAGATCTAATTTAATAAAGGACCAAAATGCAGCTCTGGGTGCGCTACAATAGATTAATGTTTATAACCCACTCTTCAAAAATAATTAAGCCCTGTCGCTCGGGCACGGGCCCTATGCCCTGCGACCAATGGACCACTTATAATAGAGAGTGAGTAGATTCTGAAAAGGAAATAAGCTTTATCCTTAACCCGTAACTTCGGCATTATCAGCCTCTCAACAATATTATATAGTCAACTAAACTAAACCCAGGACTATAAAGGTATATAGATGCACCCCCAATTAAAATATTGTGGGGAAGAATTGGTATACAGTAATAAGGAGCTGCGCCTGCACAGCTTTTAATAATTGGTAGGGACATTGCTTAGGTATAGTAAAAGCAAGTCATCTAAGGTGCCAATAAATAGTACATGGGTCTAGTGCTATTGCAGTACCCTCAGTCTAAAAGTAAATTTACTCAGGGTTTCCATGAAACTTAAGGGACATTTTGCTATGTATTTAAGAGAGCTTCTTCCAAAATTTGCTGTCCACATATGAAAAGCTAACTAGAAATACAATAAACTGCTATATGCCTCATCCACACTTAACTGTTTAGCCTGCAGGTGCACTTAAAGCTCAAAACTTAGTATAAATAATACAAACAGTGACAGTCATCAGTCCCCTTCTGGTAGCGTTAGTTTTTAGTCAGCAGAAGGTAGTAAAGAAAGATATAAAGAAATATATATAGCTACCTGGTTGTGACCTGCCTGTATATAAGTAAATAATCTGTAGAGGGTAGCTCAATATATACATAATTAGGGATCTTGAAGCAGTCTCAGATGATATGCAAGCTAAGCCAAACTTGCACGAATCTATGCTATGGTTAGAGTAAAATCGAATCTCTACTCCCCTCCAGTGGCAGAAAATGGTAACTACATCGTCTATCAAAAAGATATGTTTAAGTCTAAATTTCGAAGTGTGCAGTATTAAAATATAAATGACTTAAATGATTAATATCCATGAAGCTAGGAAGGGTAGATTAACTACATTTCTATCTCAGGCAGCCTCCATCAAAGGCAGTAGCATTTGACTAGACAAGGAACACATGAACACAGGCATTTCTATTACTGTAAAATAGGTATCCAAGTCAATAATTGGTTAAAAAAACGTTACGTGCTTTTTATGAACAGGCAAACATAAACTTTATGGAGAGTCCTCTTGTGGGTTGAAGGTATAGCTAAGGAACTTTAGGGACGGTCTGACAGCAACTTGCCCTTTCAAACAGTATAGTTAAAACTGATTGTGTTAATAACATGCAGATTCCAGCTATAGAGCTCTTGCATAGGATCACTCAGCTGCCGGAACCTAGATAAAAAGGTACATCACAAAAGAATATTATCTTGTAAATAAGCAAAGAGCACATAAACATAGGCAGTCTTATCAATGTAGAACTAGCATTCTGAGCTGTAAGCAGTTAAACTTTACCGCCAGCCATAAGTCCCAGTGGAAAGCACAGCCTTTGTCTATCCGATGTCTGTCTTCCAGAGTGGCATCAGGAGCGCAGGGTATAAGTTCACAGCTAATACTTGAAAAGTCTTACACCAGATTGCAGAGAACAAATGGAGCGGCATGTGCTGAGAGGGGATTTGCGCCGCTGCTGTCTTCCATCCTAATAAAAGCCAGCTGTAGGAAGAATCTTAGAGTTCTCTGAAATGGGTTATAGTAGAAGAGTCCAGTGGGGTAGAGGCAGTCCATATTTAATTGGTGTCAATGAAGCGTTATAGAAACGCATGGGGCTGAGGTTTACAGTGAATAAGATGAAAGTAGTGTACCAGAGTCTATGCCATAAACGTATCGTGAGGGGTCTGCTCAAGATACACCAGGAGTTACCAGCTCAGCCTACTCCCAATCGCACTGTTCGGGCTGTAGGATCCACAAGCCGCTGCATAGCCTTTGTAGGAGGTGTGTTAAGATTGAGCGCTCCAGCACTTGTTCCAGGTTGCAGTACGGCAAGTACTGTCGGGGCGACAACAAACCGCCAAAAATCGCCACCTGTGTATAAACTGTCCCTCACTAGGTCCGAAAAATACAAGTCCTTCTCTGTATTACAATTTGCTTCATCATAGCGCCACGTGTAGTGCCCAGGCTGTAGGGTTAAAGATGGCGACTGCTGCGGATCTGTAACATCTTTCTCCTGTAGCTCATCCTCGCTGACGGTCGGGGTAGTCAGATCAGAAGCGCTAGCCATAAGAGGCTTAAATGCCTCAGTCACAGCATCCAAAAGAGCATTGTTGTGGCTGTCTAGCAAGTCTATTAGCTGAGTTAGGAGAAGCGCAGCCATGTTTTTCTGTGCTCAGGGTCACGTTGGAAGGCAGAGAAAAGGAGATGCAAAATTCACGATGTTGAGCGCTGCAAAGTTCCCCCAACAGCATTCAAAAGATAACAGCCGAATTATGCCTCCACGATATAGGTAGAAGTAGAGAGAATATGCTGGATAAGCTTGTAAAATTATTGTATAAAGCAGGAGCTCATGTTATATGCGACCAGCTCCCCTGGCAGTTGGCTCCGCCCCCTCTGCTCGCTGGATATTTTCTCTTTTTCAGACCATTCTCTGTAAACCCTAGAAATGGTTGTGTAGATCAGCAGTTTTTTAAATACTCAGACCAGCCCGTCTGCCACCAACAACCATGCCATGTTCAAAGTTACATAAATCCCCTTTCTTCCCCATTCTAATGCTCGGTTTGAACTTCGGCAAGTCGTCTTCACCACATCTAGATGCCTAAATGCATTGAGTTGCTGCCATGTGGTTGGCTAATTAGCAATTTGTGTTACCAAGCAATTGAAAAACGTGGTCAGTGAGTGTGTATATATATATATATATATATATATATGTGTGTGTTTGTGTGTGTATGTTTGAACATATGTATTTATATGTTTTACTGTATATATATATATATATATATACTGTCCACAGGGGCGTATTTAGGTTTTGTGCTGCCCTAGGCACTCAAAATTCTGCTGCACCCCACCCCAGGTTTAAGGCCTTTTTTTAAACATAATATTTTTGGGGCAGGGTGTAAAAATTTTTTTAAAAAATTTCTTTTTAAGTAGATGTTCATCGGGGCTTGCATTCACTCTGGTCACACGCACACACACACACACATATATATATATTAAGACATTATTTTGCAAATCAGATGATTAAAGTTTTTATATCAGAAAAAAAATATCCTTCACTGTATGATAGTTTGTCAGTAGGTAGTTGTTTAACCTTAAACATCTTTGGTGATTGACAGTTATTTAAGCAAAATATCTGCTTGGATAAATATGTAATGAATATACAAACTGGCCTTTAAAAGTACTTAAAAAATACAACAGTAGTTATGATAGGTTTAGGAATTGTATGCTAGGGGATAAAGTCACATGATACAATCATAATAAAGTATATACTTGTATTGTTTCTGAATGTATTAAATGCATACAACATATTTTCAGTTGTGTTTTAAGTCACATAGTTGTATAGATTCAGCAATAAATACTTATTATTTGCATGTGTGACAGATAGACAAACAATAAATGTACAAGTATTTAGTGACTAATCCGTTTAAGTATTTTAATGCCTAATGAAGATGTATTGAAGGGAGAAAGGCATATGCTGTTTCACAGTGGTCACGGTGTAGTGCACACTGCACTGTGTAGTCTGTGTGAGTCTCAATCACGCGGTGGAGCCAGGAAGAATACCGCATTCCCTCTCAGGCCAGGCTGCGCAAGTGAGCTCCGCCTCCACTGTCACCACGTCATGCGCACCATTTAAGTCATTTATAATTGGTTGATTTAGCCACTCGGCCCTAAGTTCAGTAGAGTGGCCCTAGGGACTCAAAATTCTGCTGCCCCTTAAAAATCTGCCTCCCTAGGCACCGGCCTCGTTGGCCTATGCCTTAATACGCCCCTGACTGTCCATATTTTACATGTTTATTGTAAATACATATTTATTTATATATATATATATATATATATATATATAGGTATAGATATCTATTTTACATTAACATTATATATTTATATAGAAATTTATATATATATTTAATAACAAAAAAATCCATTTGAGGAATATAGGAAAGTAAAATATGCATAACGCGATTCGTGTTTTCGTGAGTACATTGATGATTTATTCATCTCAGAGCGCCTTATTTAAATATTAAATATAAAATATTTAAAAATTATTATTTTAAAAAATTATAATACATACTGTAGACAATTCTGAATAATCCATAGAATATATATTTATATTTTTTACAGTATGTATAATCATTTTTAATTATTATTAATATATTTTTAAATAAGTAAATCATGCGCACTAACTGACACTGCGTAAAACGCAAAACACGAATCATGTTACGTATAAATTATATTCCTTTGTTCTTCACATAGAAAAAAACTTTGTTTTTATTATTAAATATATATTTCTATATATTTCTGATCATGTTAATGTATAATAGAAATCTATACCTATATGAATAGATATACAGGTATACATATATATATATATATATAAAAAATAATATGCAAATGTTCTATAAGTGAATAACATTGGAATGTAAAATATTCATAACTCAGTCAGGTCTAAAAAAAATTGTTTTGCTCTATCCATTAAAGTCTAGTGGGAGAATATGTTAACACGGTTGCAATATTGCAAAGTCCTTTAGTTAGCTCGCTTCGAGTTTCGCTCGCGTGCTTCCAACTTGTAATAAAAAGCTTATTTCTAGCAAAGTTTACCCTTGAGCAAAAGAACTAAATCGTACGCCACTTTTAATCTAGCCCATTATCAACTTGTAAAAAAAGAAATACTACAAAGATCAGAGCCTGTATTTAAAGGGACATTATACACTCACATAAATGTTTTGTAGATTATCTATTTATATAGCCCATAAAGTTTTTTTTTAAAATAAATGTATAGTTTTGCTTATTTTTAAATAACATTGCTCTGATTTTCAGACTCCTATCCAAGCCCCAAAGTTTTATGTGAATACCGTCAGCTACCTTCTCCAGCTTGCTCCTGTTTGTGTAAATAGTATTTTCATATGCAAAAGAAGGGGGAGGGGGGAGTGTCTTATTTCCCACTTGCAGTGGGCTTTCCAGCTACCTTTTCAATAGAGCTAAACTGACAGCTTCTAAGTAAGTTTTTAAACAGTTTTATACTGGATTTTTATATCAGTATCTGTGCATCTTATTCTTTATAGTAGTGTCTGTTACATGCAGTTATATGAAAATGAGTGTATACTGTACCTTTAACAGTATGGGGGGCGTAGACCTTGGACCATACAATCTAAGGGGAGATCAGACCCCGTATTATGCAACAGAGACTTTGTAATGTACAGTGTGAGGAGATCAGACTCTGTAATGTACAGTATGAGGAGATCAGACTCTGTAATGTACAGTGTGGCGAGATCAGACTCTGTAATGTAGAGTATGAGGGAGAACAGACTTATATGGTTTAGTGGGAGGCTCAGACCCTGTGTTATATAGTTTGGAGATCAGGGGATCAGACCCTGTATTGTACAATATAGGGGGTCTTAGTGGGTCATGTATTTATAGTTTGGGGGGTCATGCCCTGTATTGTACAATACAGAGGACATCAGCCCAATAACGTAAATTCATATCCTGTCCTTATCTTATTTATCTTTATATCACTGTAAAAGCATCCCAAATCTCTTGTTACCTGAGGTTATCACTGTTTGTTGTCTGTGTTTAAAGATCAGAGGTGAAGTTAAAAAAATAACATATTGTGATATTTTTACCTTATGTCTAATTAACCCTTGAAGCTTCACTGAGAATACTTTGCACATAACAAAAATATACAATACAGACATGAATAAAAACTATTTATTTTATTATTTAATTTATACATTTTCGTGAACAAGTCGAGTGGCAAATCAATTGCTTTTTTGCGTGAGCGTGCATATATTCCCCCATAGAGATCAATTGAGAAAAAATGGGGGGGGGACCCAACACCCGAGATCGTGAAAACTACATTGCATTTTCGCATTCCCCTAAGGGATAAACTTCCTATTACGTCTTTCTGTACCCAACACACTGGAATAAATAAAGACACTTGACAACAGGTTACATGGGCTAAAGACCGGTCACGGTCACGTTTATTAATAACAATAAGCCTTTAAAACTAGGCTTACGTAAATATGCCAACTAGGCAACTTTAAATATATAATCAAGAACTATACAAGTTCTTCGCTGGTGGCGGCAATGAATTAGCTAATTTAACCCCTACTAACAGATGGCCAGGGCCCTACACGTTGTTTGCAGCGTGGCACGATTGCCACGCCCAATTGGCAGAGAGAGAGAGCTGTAAGCTGTAGAGGTATTTGCCTAAGATTCGTAGGGGGGAGTAACCCCTAGGACGGCCCCTAGTAGGTGTCACCTCCCCCATCCCATGACATCACTCATCTCTCTCTCCGCCCGCTCTCTGGGCCCTGACCGACCGCCACAAGAGTCAACGCCTCTTGCCGCCACAACTGACAATATCCATAATATAAATTAACAATAACTGCAAAAACCTTTTTTTTTTTTTTTAAAAAAAGACTAACTATAATTAAATGAACAATAACAGTGCTTTGTGAATGTCCCCTAAGAAGATGTCCAGCCCCACATCCATGAGGTGAACGCCGTCAGGGCGATAAAGAGCTTTATTGTCAGCCGTTATAGCATCATGCCTAATGGCAAAACCGCCTAACGCCGTGACCGTTCTACCCATCTCCCGGTTCAGCTTCTTCCTAACGTTGTACGCTGCCCTTTGATTTACAATGTATCGCCAACGCAGTCGTGCAACCACGTTAGACCAAACAATCTTGACATCAGTGAGCCAAGCACATACCCAGCATACATCTGAAGCCATCCTCCTAATCAAGTCCAACACAGGAACAGACCCCATGTCGTTCCCCCCCAAATGCAATACAATAATGTGGGGCTGACCCCACCTCTTGTGTGCATCCTGAAGCAGGGCGGGCAACTCTTCCCATGTTAGCCCCCTGCGCCCTAGCCACCGAACACTAGCTCTGGATCTTGAAATCCCCAATTGCTGTCCGTCCGGCCTCTGTGACGCCCTGATGGTCGCCCAGTGCACGAAGGAATGCCCCACTATCCATACATGCTTCGTGGGAGCATTCTTGCCTAAAAACACATGATACAAAGCTGAGCCAAAAACCTCCAGCAACCGGAAATCATATCATCAACCACTCCCCTGAACAACAGTAGCCGACATAGGCCCCCAATCCCCTACGTCGTGGGCTCAGCCCTAACAATACTCATCCTCTAAGGGACGTATATAAGACCGGAATCTTCCTGATCTCCAGCGCCCTAGCTTCTTAATGCCTGTTTCGGATACCCCACTGGTAGCTGTGCTAGTAGCCGCCCCAATCCGAAAGGAATGGGATGCGATTCACGATGGCTCAAGCCCAACCGCGGCCGCTGCCTTGGCTAAAACTTTTTTGAACTGATACAACGATAAGGCCGACCCATCCTCATGGATAAGGAGCTGCCGATAAACCAGCGGCCTGACCTTACAGTAATCTTCGTAACCCCTTACCGGGCAACACTTCGGGAATTCATGTTTTTTCAGCGGGAGCCAAGCTCCCTTGCCTAGCGGATCCGTCTTGGACCTAGGCACAAGGAGCAACAAACCATCCTCCGACGGTCGTACGTGCTCCCATTGTATCCCACCAGCCGCCTCCACCTTAGATGAAGCCACTACTTAACCAACCCTCAACGCCCCCACCAGAGCAAACGAGAACGCGGTCCTAAATAGCAACGCCTCAAACTGTGACGAGCACACCGCCTGTAGAGTGCCCACCAATGCCCTCAACCTTAAGGGAGTTATGGGTTCTCTCCGGTCTTTCTCGCGAGGGGACTTCCGTCCCCATCCTTTCATTACCTGCTTCACTAGGAATGAACGCGAATAATCTGTTATGCCGAGTGTCTTGTTAAAGAATGAAACGGCAGTTAACCTACTCTGAGCAGCCAACCTGGATACACCCTGCCTATGTAACCCCGCTAGCCAATCCAGCACCTGTACCTGCGTAGCCATTTGTACGGAGAACCCTTGCTGGCCAGCGAAGCAGACCCGCGATTTCCAGTGTTTCTCATAGGCACCCCAAGTCCTAGGGGCCAAGGACACCCTTACTAGGGGAAGGACACTCTCCCAACCCCCGCCATCTGCCAAAGAAAAGGAGGGCAAGTTAGACCTGTGCGTGCGGCCGATGGCGCCACCCTCCTAAACTGGTCCCATTGAAATCTGGAAAGAGCATCCGCCACAACATTTTTAACCCCTGGCACGTGCCTCGCCGTGAAACGCACATTCAATTGCAAGCAATGCAAAACCAGGTGTTTTAAGTACGTGACTACCCTGGGTGATGAAGCCGATAGCCGGTTTATGGCGTAAACAACGCTCATGTTGTCCGACCAAAAAAAACACCGCCCGATTAGCCAACCTCTGACCCCAGAGTTCCAACGCTACTATGATCGGGAAAAGTTCTAATAAAGTTAGATTTTTGGTTAAGCCAGCCAAAACCCAATCCTCGGGCCATGGAGCTGCGCTCCATTCGCCATTCAGATAAGCCCCATAACCGAAACCCCCCGCCGCGTCTGTAAAGAGGTGCAGCGTTTGATTGGAAATGGGACCTTCCCGCCAAATGCAGACACCATTGAATTTCAATAGAAATTCCTCCCATACCTTGAGATCTTCCCTCATCTTGGGGGATACCCATATTCTAGAACCCTTCCCTTTAGGGCCCTGTAGCTGACTTTCCAACCTTCTGTTGAATATCCTCCCCATGGGTATTGCCCTGCCAGCGAAATTCAGCAGACCCAACAAGGACTGCAACTCCTTTATAGAAATCGAGCTGGACTTGCTCACTGACAAAACCACCTGCAACAGGCGGTCGACCTTGTCCCGCGGCAATCTACAAAGCGCGGCACTGGTATGAATTTCGATACCCAGGAAAGTGAGGCATGTACAGGGGCCCTGTGTCTTGTCTGCAGCCAGAGGCACCCCAAATCTACCCATCATGTCTTGCATGACGACCATCATGCGCAAGCATTCGTCCGATTCCACCTTCCTCACCAGCAAGAAGTCATCGAGTTAGTGGGCCACGGCCCCACTCCCAGGCGCCCTCTGCACCACCCAATGTAGAAAGGAACTAAAGCATTTGAACAGTGCACATGAAAGCGAGCATCCCATGGGGAGACATTTGTCCACATAGAACGCCCCATCCACCTTCATGCCCATGAGCCTGAAGGCTGACGGGTGCAGCGGCAGTAATCGAAAAGTGGACTCTATGTCCAGCTTCGCCATTAAAGCCCCTGCCCCTTTACCCCTGACGATCTCAAGAGCATCGTCAAAGGACTGGTAATGCACCGAACTCGCTTGAGGGTCAATGGCATTGTTCACCAACCCCCCTTTAGGGAAGGACAAATGGTGTATGAGCCGAAACTTGCCAGTCCCCAAAGGTGACACGATCAAATCGGCCAGTGGCTTTGCCCAGAACGGGCCAGCCACCCTACCCAAAGCTAACTCCTTATTCAGTTTTTCCCGGACCACCCCTGGGAATTCGTATGCCGACTTGAGGTTCCTGTGCACCACAGAACCCACCACGGCCCCCCCACCTGAATACAAAACCCTTCCCTCAACCCCGACTGGAGCAGGCGCGCTGCCCCTTGATCTGGATACTGTGCCAGCCATGGCTCCATGGCTGCCACTCTAAGAGGGGTTGGGGCCCTTGAAGCCAGGACCCCCTCTGGGGGCTGGCTTGTCCGCGCCAGACTCCCTCCGCTTTTGTTGCAGTCTGCCCCAGAATGCGGTCCGCTACAGAATTTACAGATGTGACGAAAGGAGCAGCTAGCCCCCCTGTCACACAGTTTATCCTGGAACTTCCAGCATTCCCTGCCGCGACGCTTTTGCTTCGGCGCCAGTCTATTGGCACCTTGGCGTGGTCCCGAGGAGCCGATTACACCCCCTTCCACACTCAATTTGGACCACAGGTCAATATCCTTAGTCCCAAAATGCAGGAGAGGGTTACCCACCATCTTCCTGCGGAAGGCCATATCGTACTCCCGCCATGCGCCTTCCTTAAACCTGGAGCGGATATCATCAATGGTATCCTCGTATTTAAAAAGATTATGGCCCTGAGACGGCCCCTTGTCCGCATAACAAGTAGGTAGCACCCGAAAGCACCGCTGCCATTCCTCGAATGTCTCAGGCCGCTGGACCTTCTTAGGACCAGTTCCGTCCGCCGTGCGCTCTCTTGCCCTACAAGCCTCAGGGGAGAGTTCAAAGATGTTGATATACCGTCCATCTTGAATCTTTTTAACCACCTTAGACTTTAAATGCCCGTATAAGGAGTGCACCAGACACGGATAAGTGTCCCCATGCAACGCTACCTTCCTAGACAATGGAAGCGACCCCATGGGAATTGAAGCAGAGCTGGCTTCTTGCGGGGCGAGAACCCCTTGGCTACTCCCCACTGCAGAATCTTTCCCCTTCGCCACTACCAACTTCTTTATCATTTTGAACATTTCTTTCTGCCCCTTACCCACTAGCCCTAAGTTCCCCTCACTCTCAGATCCTGACTCACTAGAGGATGGACCTAGCTCAGTGTGTGCAGATGTGTGCAAAAGAAACTCACCGCTGGGGGCCAATGGTGGCGCTGCTCCTGTCGCCGACCGCTGATTTCTGTCCTCCGAGACCGCTGTAGATGAGGCCGTAGCAGGCACAGATCCCTGGCTGGACGGAGCTGTCACTGCTGTTACAGTCTGCTCCATGGAGAAACCCTGTGGAAACAAAGCAGTTTGGGGAGTACTCCGTGCTGATGATTGGACCCCTGAGGGGCTCCCAACCTAATCCCTAGGCAAACACACACCCAACGCAGCAGCCACAGCCCTTCTTATCATCTCTTCAGTCACGCCAGAAGTTTGGCCCTGGGGCCCACTCACAGCACTAGCAGATTCACACCTGATACCCTGATTGACATGCATACTAGAATCCCTTCGCCGTGGAACCCCTGAAGCAGTACCAGCCACATCTAAAAACTCTGTGTCCCCCATCGTGTCACACTGACTAACCACAGTTATACCCCTGTGGATCCCAGAAGAAGCTATGCCCTGAGCAATCTGGCCGCCCGATGTGCGCCTCCCCCTCTGCCTAACAAGTGCTGCACGTCTACCGCCCACAGATTTCCCTGTTGCCTTATGAGCCTGACCCAGCCTGGGACCCCTCTGGCCGCCCCCTACCTCCTCCGGAGCCCGACCACCCGCACGGAGACTCCCCAACTTACTAGCGTGAGCTCCGTGCGGTGACCTGCTCCGTTCTGAAGTGGCGCACTGTCTGGCACGCCCGCGCTCCTCCCCATCCGATACATCACTAGGGGAGGAAGCGCACAACGCTACGCCGGAAGGGGCTATGACCCAACGCGAGACCGGGCACCTGAAGAGCCCGGACCACGTGGGCGCCCCGCCCTCCAGCCTGACCTGCTCCCACGCTACCCAAGCCCCCTGGGGAAGTATCATCCCAGAGGGCGTGTGCTAACGACAAGACAGAGGACAAGGCCGCAGGCGGAAGGGACTGAAGCTGCTGCCAGGACGCTTGCCTGGCAGCAGCCTGTTCCCTGTGCGGCCTATCCTCCTGGGCCATATAATTGAGAAAAACGGAGGGCTCCTGGCCCTCCGCAAATAGCAGTGGGGAACTTGGAAAGGGAGGGATTTGCCTAGGGGGGGTTAATGGGGTAGACTGCTGGGGGCATGCGGCCTCAACATGGCCTGAACCCCCCGCCAAAACTACGCCACCCTGCGCCCCCTGAACACCTGGGGTAACATTGATCTGCGGAGGAGAGACAGGAGGGGGACCCTGGGACCCAGAGCCCGCAGCAGGGGCCCTGGCCCCCAGCCCCCCCCTTTGAAGTAGAGGCTCGCAATAAAGGAGAGGCCCTGGGCCTAGCTACAGGGGAGGGGGGTACCACATCCTCTGATTCTGATCCTCTGTTGTCTCTTGCAGCTCCTCGCATGCCTGGAACCACCTTCACCACTTCACTGTAACGCTTTGGCGGTACAGACTTCCTCTTAGCACGCTCCATCACAGAAGAAGAAAGCTTCCTTGAAGTCTGGAACCAGGAACAAAAGAGGGCCGGATCCACTGCAGTCAGGACCTTTAAAGGTAAGCAGAAACACCCGCCCCTCCACTTGCAACAATGTAACATCTAGTACCTTCCAGACTTCAACTCAGTAATCCCTTAATTTTGCTACAGGCCCACTAGAGGGCCTTCCACTTCCAATAGAAGTTAATGGAGAAAAAATATATATATAAAAAAAAAAATACCTTTGCGCATACAACACATATTTGCTTTAACAAATGTGATACATTTACAATAAATACATACTTCAAATCTCTATTAAATATGATTATTGCATAGATATGTTTCATCATGTTTATATCTGCTTAATGGCAAATGGCTATAATGCATTTATATATATATATATATATATATATATACGGGGCTCAAAATTTCAGATCCTAAGCTACTAGCCAGGCCAAAAATGTTACTCGCCACTTCTGATCCCACCCATCACTCGCCCACTTCATACCCAATCCACGCCCATTAACCCGCCCACTGCATATCCACATCACGCCCACTAATTCAACCCTTCTTGTTTCAATTTGACACCTGTTACAAGTAAACAATATGAGTATCTGTATTTAGGCTACTAAATTGGGCTAGTTCAAAATAATAATCGTTAGCAAGTTTAAAAAACTCACACACATGTACACACAGTCTCAATTACACAAAAAACACACAGCCTACACACACACACATCATACACATACATGCAGACACACAACACACACAGCATACACATACATGCAGACACACACACACAGCATACACATACATGCAGACACACACAGAATACACATACATGCACACACACACAAAGCATACACATACATGCAGACACACACACACATACATGCAGACACACACACACACAGCATACACATACATGCAGACACACACACACATATACTTTTCTGCTATATGGAGTGATACTTTATATAGCATGTGCCACTAAAATATGTTGAGAGCCTAAAGAGTTTACAGTAGACACCGTCAGCAATAAATAACATAAGAGGAAAAGTGAAACCCTAGTCACTATACTATATAGCTGCCTCCCTTGTCTAGGTAGGAAACCCTAACTCCCAGCTGGAAGCCGTGAAACCGCTGTGTGCCCGGACACCCTAAGCTGAGGATCACAGCAAACAGCGCTAGATACACAATCATTACTGCTTGCCACTGATGTACTTTATAGTAAAGACGCATTCGCACAGCCGCATATCCCCAGGCACTGCAAGCCCTCATGACAGTAAAACCCAGGGACCCTAAACAAGCAGCTGCCCCAGCTCATTAGCATTGCGTCCCCATAGACGTCTGCCTGACTCCCCCCAGCAGTGATCCTCCTGCTGCCCCAGTACCAACCTCTGTCCTCGCCCTTGTTACTCATACTGTTGCTGAAGCAGCTGCCTCAGTCCCTCCTCCTCCTTGTCTCGGCAGAAGTTTCCTCTGTATAAATAAATCCCTGCCTGAGTTTCTCTCTTCATCGACTGGTAGTGCCAGCAGCAGCCCACACACATACATGCAGACACACACACAGCATACACATACATGCAGACACACACACATACATGCAGGATGCAGACACACACAGCACAGATTAGACTGACAGTCACATAGAGCACTAACTCACGACACTTATCAGAAGGCCTGCTTTTAGTTATCTGTGCCCAGCCTACGATCACCGGTCCAGACTCCAGTCCACTCGCTCATGACAATTTGAATTGGCCGCGCTCAGCCTTGCATCCAGACCCGACAGTGAAGTGGGCGTGACCCGGCCCGCCCCCAACCCCAATCAACAAACATGAAGGGTGATGTGAGGCATGGAAGGGGGTAGGAGAGGTCTGGAGAGACTGTTAGACTCAGTGGCGGCTCTCTAATTAGGCGGCTGCTTCAGAGAGTCGCCACAGTGTCTGAGACACAAAGTTAATGAGACAGATCTGGAGCATGAGCGCCACGAACTAACTAAAAGCAAAGATGAAAAAAACTAACTCGCCACTGCATAAATTTCACTCGCCAATTGCGAGTTGGCGAGTGGAATTTTTGAGCCTTGTATATATATATATATATATATATATATATATACACACACACATATAAAATATATATGTACATATATATTAATGTTTTTATATGTGTATATAATATGTATAAATATACACACAAATATATCTTTAGCAATGTGTATGTCTTAATGTTAAAGCCATTTGCCTGTTTTGTTTTGTTTTCTAAAACCCGAAATCACAGATCTTTGATCCCTTCTCTATTGTGTAAAAAAATGTAAATAATTTTTATTAGACAGTGTTAATATGAGTGTAACTGTACTTCAGAAAACCATTAACAGCTCTTCGAGCATGGAAAGGATTGTTGTGTAAATATAAGACTTGTAATATTATTTATTTATAAAATATTTTACCAGGAAGGATACTAGTTTTCAAGTATGTCCTGGGTCCACAAAACATTGCATTGATACAATAGGGTACAATAAAATACAAAAAACATAATTTATGCTTACCTGATAAATTTATTTCTCTTGTGATGTATCGAGTCCACGGATTCATCCATACTTGTGGGATATTCTCCTTCCTTACAGGAAGTGGCAAAGAGAGCATCCACAGCAGAGCTGTCTATATAGCTCCTCCCTTAGCTCCACCCCCCAGTCATTCGACCAAAGGCTAGGAAGAAAAAGGAGAAACTATAGGGTGCAGAGGTGACTGAAGTTTTTAAATAAAAATATACTACCTGTCTTAAATAAACAGGGTGGGCCGTGGACTCAATACATCACAAGAGAAATAAATTTATCAGGTAAGCATAAATTATGTTTTCTCTTGTAAGATGTATCGAGTCCACGGATTCATCCATACTTGTGGGATACCAATACTAAATCTTTAGGACACGGATGAAGGGAGGGACAAGACAGATACCTTAAACGGAAGGCACCACTGCTTGTAGAACCTTTCTCCCAAAAATAGCCTCCGAAGAAGCAAAAGTTTCGAATTTGTAAAATTTGGAGAAAGTATGAAGCGAAGACCAAGTCGCCGCCTTACAAATCTGTTCAACAGAAGCCTCATTTTAAAAGCCCATGTGGAAGCCACTGCTCTAGTAGAATGAGCAGTAATCATTTCAGGAGGCTGCTGGCCAGCAGTCTCATAAGCCAAACGGATGATGCTTTTCAGCCAAAAAGAAAGAGAGGTAGCCGTAGCCTTTTGACCTCTCCGCTTACCAGAGTAAACAACAAACAATGAAGATGTTTGACGGAAATCTTTAGTTGCTTGTAAGTAGAACTTTAAAGCACGAACCACATCAAGATTGTGCAAAAGACGTTCCTTCTTTGAAGAAGGATTAGGACACAGCGAAGGAACAACAATTTCCTGATTGATATTCCTATTAGAAACAACCTTAGGAAGGAATCCAGGTTTGGTACGCAAAACCACCTTATCTGCATGGAAAACAAGATAAGGTGAGTCACACTGCAAAGCAGATAACTCAGAAACTCTTCGAACCGAAGAGATAGCTACTAAAAACAGAACTTTCCAAGATAGAAGCTTAATATCTATGGAATGCATAGGTTCAAACTGAACCCCTTGAAGAACTTTAAGAACTAAGTTTAGACTCCATGGCGGAGCAACGGTTTTAAACACAGGCTTGATTCTGACTAAAGCCTGACTAAATGCCTGAACGTCTGGGACATCTGCCAGACGTTTGTGTAAAAGAATAGACAAAGCAGATATCTGTCCTTTTGAGGAGCTATCAGATAATCCCTTCTCCAATCCTTCTTGGAGAAAAGACAATATTCTAGGAATCCTAATCTTACTCCATGAGTAACCCTTGGATTCACACCAATAAAGATATTTGCGCCATATCTTATGATAGATTTTCCTGGTGACAGGCTTTCTAGCTTGAATCAGGGTATCTATGACCGACTCAAAGAAACCACGCTTTGATAGAATCAAGCGTTCAATCTCCAAGCAGTCAGACGCAGAGAAGTTAGATTTGGATCCTGGAATGGACCTTGGATTAGAAGGTCCTGCCTCATTGGCAGAGTCCACAGTGGAACAGATGACATGTCCACTAGGTCTGCATACCAAGTCCTGTGTGGCCACGCAGGTGTTATCAGAATCACCAAAGCTCTCTCCTGCTTGATTCTGGCAACCAGACGTGGGAGGAGAGGAAACGGTGGAAATACATAGGCCAGATTGAAGGACCAGGGCACTGATAGAGCATCTATCAGTACCGCCTGGGGATCCCGGGACCTGGACCCGTAACACGGAAGCTTGGCGTTCTGACGGGACGCCATCAGATCCAATTCTGGTGTGCCCCATAGCTGAGTCAGCTGGGCAAATACCTCCGGATAGAGCTCCCACTCCCCCGGATGAAAAGTCTGACGACTTAGGAAATCCGCCTCCCAGTTCTCTACCCCTGGGATATGGATTGCTGAGAGATGGGAAGAGTGATCCTCCGCCCATCGGATTATTTTGGTTACCTCCATCATCGCTAGAGAACTCTGTGTTCCTCCTTGATGATTGATATAAGCCACAGTCGTGATGTTGTCCAACTGAAATCTGATGAATTTGGCCGCAGCTAGCTGAGGCCACGCCTGAAGCGCATTGAATATCACTCTCAGTTCTAGAATGTTTATCGGGAGGAGAGTTTCCTCCCGAGACCATAAGCCCTGTGCTTTCAGGGAGTTCCAGACTGCACCCCAGCCTAGTAGGCTGGCATCTGTTGTTACTATGAGCCACTCTGGCTGCGGAAACACATTTCCTGAGACAGGTAGTCCTGAGACAACCACCAGAGAAGAGAATCTCTGATCTCCTGGTCCAGATGCAGTTGAGGAGATAAATCTGCATAATCCCCATTCCACTGTTTGAGCATGCATAGTTGCAGTGGTCTGAGGTGTAGGCGGGCAAAAGGAACTATGTCCATTGCCGCTACCATGAGTCCGATTACCTCCATACACTGAGCCACTGACGGCGGAGGAATGGAATGAAGAGCTCGGCAAGTGGTTAAGAGTTTTGATTATCTGACCTCTGTCAGAAATATTTTCATTTCTACCGAGTCTATCAGAGTCCCTAGGAAGGAAACTCTTGTGAGAGGGAAGAGAGAACTCTTTTTTAAGTTCACCTTCCACCCGTGAGATCTCAGAAAAGCCAACACGATGTCCGTGTGAGACTTGGCTAGCTGGAAAGTCGACGCCTGAATTAAGATGTCGTCTAGATAAGGTACTACTGCTATGCCCCGTGGTCTTAGAACTGCCAAAAGGGACCCTAGCACCTTTGTGAAAATTCTGGGAGCCGTGACTGTGAATAGGGATGTGTAGATACGCATCCTTTAAGTCCACGGTAGTCATATATTGACCCTCCTGGATCAACGGTAGAATAGTCCGAATAGTCTCCATCTTGAATGATGGTACTCTGAGGAATTTGTTTAGAATTTTGAGATCCAAGATTGGTCTGAAAGTTCCCTCTTTTTTGGGAACCACAAACAGGTTTGAGTAAAACCCTAGCCCTTGTTCCTCTTTTGGAACTGGCCAGATCACTCCCATGGTATGTAGGTCTTCTACACAGCGTAAGAACGCCTCTCTCTTTGTCTGGTTTGCAGACAATTGAGAAATGTGAAATCTCCCCCTTGGGGGGGAGTCTTTGAAGTCCAGAAGATATCCCTGGGACACAATTTCTAAAGCCCAGGAATCGTGAACATCTCTTGCCCAAGCCTGAGCGAAGAGAGAGAGTCTGCCCCCTACTAGATCCGGTCCCGGATCGGGGGCTACCCCTTCATGCTGTCTTAGAGGCAGCTGCAGGCTTCTTGGCCTGTTTACCCTTGTTCCAAGCCTGGTTAGGTCTCCAGACTGACTTGGATTAGGCAAAATTCCCCTCTTGCTTTGCAGCAGGGGAAGCTGAACTGGGACCACCCTTGAAGTTCCGAAAGGAACGAAAATTATTTTGTTTGGTCCTCATTTTATTTGTTTTATCCTGAGGGAGGGCATGGCCTTTCCCTCCAGTGATGTCTGAGATAATCTCTTTCAGTTCAGGCCCAAATAGGGTCTTTCCTTTGAAAGGGATGTTCAAAAGTTTAGATTTTGATGACACATCAGCAGACCAGGACTTAAGCCATAACGCCCTGCTTGCTAAAATGGCAAAACCTGAATTCTTTGCCGCTAATTTAGCCAGTTGAAAAGCGGCATCTGTAATGAAAGAATTAGCCAACTTAAGGGCCTTAATTCTATCCATAATGTCTTCTAATGGAGTCTCCATCTGAAGAGCCTCTTCTAGAGCCTCAAACCACAAAGCAGCTGTAGTAGTTAAAGGAACAATGCACTCAATAGGTTGGAGAAGAAAACCTTGATGAACAAAAATTTTCTTCAGGAGACCCTCTAATTTTTTATCCATAGGATCTTTGAAAGCACAAGTGTCTTTGATAGGTATACAGGGAGTGCAGAATTATTAGGCAAGTTGTATTTTTGAGGATTAATTTTATTATTGAACAACAACCATGTTCTCAATGAACCCAAAAAACTCATTAATATCAAAGCTGAATAGTTTTGGAAGTAGTTTTTAGTTTGTTTTTAGTTATAGCTATTTTAGGGGGATATCTGTGTGTGCAGGTGACTATTACTGTGCATAATTATTAGGCAACTTAACAAAAAACAAATATATACCCATTTAAATGATTTATTTTTACAAGTGAAACCAATATAACATCTCAACATTCACAAATATACATTTCTGACATTCAAAAACAAAACAAAAACAAATCAGTGACCAATATAGCCACCTTTCTTTGCAAGGACACTCAAAAGCCTGCCATCCATGGATTCTGTCAGTGTTTTGATCTGTTCACCATCAACATTGCGTGCAGCAGCAACCACAGCCTCCCAGACACTGTTCAGAGAGGTGTACTGTTTTCCCTCCTTGTAAATCTCACATTTGATGATGGAAACAGGTTCTCAATGGGGTTCAGATCAGGTGAACAAGGAGGCCATGTCATTAGATTTTCTTCTTTTATACCCTTTCTTGCCAGCCACGCTGTGGAGTACTTGGACACGTGTGATGGAGCATTGTCCTGCATGAAAATCATGTTTTTCTTGAAGGATGCAGACTTCTTCCTGTACCACTGCTTGAAGAAGGTGTCTTCCAGAAACTGGCAGTAGGACTGGGAGTTGAGCTTGACTCCATCCTCAACCCGAAAAGGCCCCACAAGCTCATCTTTGATGATACCAGCCCAAACCAGTACTCCACCTTGCTGGCGCCTGAGTCGGACTGGAGCTCTCTGCCCTTTACCAATCCAGCCACGGGCCCATCCATCTGGCCCATCAAGACTCACTCTCATTTCATCAGTCCATAAAACCTTAGAAAAATCAGTCTTGAGATTTTTCTTGGCCCAGTCTTGACGTTTCAGCTTGTGTGTCTTGTTCAGTGGTGGTCGTCTTTCAGCCTTTCTTACCTTGGCCATGTCTCTGAGTATTGCACACCTTGTGCTTTTGGGCACTCCAGTGATGTTTCAGCTCTGAAATATGGCCAAACTGGTGGCAAGTGGCATCTTGGCAGCTGCACGCTTGACTTTTCTCAGTTCATGGGCAGTTATTTTGCGCCTTGGTTTTTCCACACGCTTCTTGCGACCCTGTTGACTATTTTGAATGAAACGCTTGATTGTTCGATGATCACGCTTCAGAAGCTTTGCAATTTTAAGAGTGCTGCATCCCTCTGCAAGATATCTCACTATTTTTGACTTTTCTGAGCCTGTCAAGTCCTTCTTTTGACCCATTTTGCCAAAGGAAAGGAAGTTGCCTAATAATTATGCACACCTGATATAGGGTGTTGATGTCATTTGACCACACCCCTTCTCATTACAGAGATGCACATCACCTAATATGCTTAATTGGTAGTAGGCTTTCGAGCCTATACAGCTTGGAGTAAGACAACATGCATAAAGAGGATGATGTGGTCAAAATACTCATTTGCCTAATAATTCTGCACTCCCTGTAGTTGTACGCTTAGCAAGAGTAGAAATAGCTCCCTCCACCTTAGGAACCGTCTGCCACGAGTCCCGCATGGTGTTAGATATGGGAAACATTTTCTTAAAAACAGGAGGGGGAGCGAATGGAATACCTGGTCTATCCCACTCCTTAGTAACAATATTCACAATCCTCTTAGGGACTGGAAAAACATCAGTGTAAACAGGAACCTCTAAGTATTTGTCCATTTTACACAATTTCTCTGGGACCACTATAGGGTCACAATCATCTAGAGTCGCTAATACCTCCCTGAGCAATAAGCGGAGGTGTTCAAGCTTAAATTTAAAGGCCGTCATATCAGAATCTGTCTGAGGGAGCGTCTTTCCTGAATCAGAAATTTCTCCCTCAGATAACAAATCCCTTACCCCTACTTCCGAACATTGTGAGGGTATATCGGATACGGCTACTAAAGCGTCAGACGGCTCAGCATTTGTTCTTAACCCAGAGCTGTCACGCTTTCCTTGTAAACCAGGCAGTTTAGATAAAACCTCTGTGAGGTTTGTATTCATAACTGTGGCCATGTCTTGTAAAGTAAATGAATTTGACGCACTAGAGGTACTTGGCGTCACTTGTGCGGGCGTTACTGGTTGTGACACTTGGGGAGAGCTAGATGGCAAACCCTCATTTCCTTCTGTCTGAGAATCATCTATTGCAATATTTTTAAGTGCTAAAATATGCTCTTTATAATTTATAGACATATCAGTGCAAGTGGGACACATTCTAAGATGGGGTTCCACAATGGCATCTAAACACATTGAACAAGGATTTTCCTTGATGTCAGACATGTTAAACAGGCTAGTAATGCAACAAGCAAGCTTGGAAAACACTTTAATCAAAGCAAATAACACTTAGAAAAAAACGGTACTGTGCCTTTAAGACAAAAAAAGCTGCACAAACTCTGCAAAACAGTGTAAAAAAGCAGTAAACTCAACGAAATGTTTACAGTAGCATCATAAAGCCTTAGTAACTTTGCACAGCTATGCAAATAAACAATTAACCCCTTAATGTAAAAACCGGATTGACAAAACGTCAAAAACCGGTAAAAAAACGTTCAGCACCTTGCCACAGCTCTGCTGTGGCGCCTACCTGCCCTTTAGGAACGATTTGTGGGGAAAAAACTTCTTTAAAGCCCTCAAACACAGTAGGAACCTCTGGAGAAGCAGCTGGATGTCTCTGAGGAAAAGAAACTGCGCAACTGAGGCGCAAAAATAGGCCCCTCCCACCTCACTCGATGTTATGGGGCCTAAAAGAAGCATAACAGAGTGTTTCTTAAACTAGCCATGTGGGTTAATAACCCTTAAACAAGCCACAATTACCCCGTTATATTTGCAATAAAAAAAGTTTTTTCCTATCAGTGTCACCAGTAACTAATGAGCCCTTTATGCAAGCTGGGATTCCTACTAAGTGTCTGAATACAGCTTACCCTTCCATCATGGGGATATTGCCAGCCTTTTCTAGAATTATCACAGTCTGTCTAGAAAAAAATAGACTGAACATACCTCAATGAAGTTTAGCCTGCAAACTGTTCCCCCAACTGAAGTTTTCCTGTACTCTTCAGCCCTTGTGAGAACAGCAGTGGATCTTAGTTACAAAGTGCTAAGATCATCATCCTCCTTGCAGAAATTTTCATCCCTTTTCTGCCAGAGAGTAAATAGTACACACCGGTACCATTTAAAATAACAAACTTTTGCTTGAGAAATT
Organism: Bombina bombina; assembly: GCF_027579735.1. Taxonomy (NCBI): domain Eukaryota; kingdom Metazoa; phylum Chordata; class Amphibia; order Anura; family Bombinatoridae; genus Bombina; species Bombina bombina. The sequence goes on along the minus strand of NC_069505.1, from coordinate 494,950,229 downwards.
AAAAACTAACATTTTTGTCACCACACTCACTTTACCCTTCCTAGTACTTAGAGTAGGCAGAGAGAATGACTTGGAGGTGGAGCTAAGGGAGGAGCTATATAGACAGCTCTGCTGTGGTTGCTCTCTTTGCCACTTCCTGTAAGGAAGGGGAATATCCCACAAGTATGGATGAATCCGTGGACTTGATACATCTTACAAGAGAAACAATATTAATATATAATATATGCAAAATGTAACATAGAACAGGTAGGAAATATATAATCAACCATGACAGGTGCATTCTGTTTTGAGATATGCAGAGAGGGATCTCTTAAAGGATTTTAGGCTTGGGGAAGGTTTTAAAGTGTGCGGGAGGTCGTTCCATAATTGTGGTGCTCTGTAGGAAAAGGAGGATCAAGCTGCTTTCTTTTTGTATGGAGGCAGACTAAATAATTTGCTAGTACTGGATCAGAGGTTATGGGAGGTGGGAACAGCCGGGGAGAGCATTCTGCTCAGGTAGGGTGGGAGCTTCCCAGAAAAGCTCTTAAACAAAAGGCTGGAAAGATGGAGGGTGCGTCTGGATTCCAGCGTCAGCCAATTTAGTTCTTTTAGCACAATGGTGGGTCCTGTAGTTACATTGTAGCACAAAGCAGCAGAACGAGTTATACAGTGTATTAAGTTTATTAAGGTGAGTTTGCGGTGCAGGTGCATATACTACATCCCCATAATCCATGATTGGCATCAGCATTTGCTGTACAATATATCAGTGCAATGAACGTTGCTTGCGAAAAGACTATATCGCACGCGGTCTAAAAAGAGAAAAAAACACAGAGACGCCCAATGGCCTAGTACCATCAACACAATCAGGATATGTATGAGAATAAAGGGCTACTCACAAACGAATAGCACCAGATATAGGTGCCAGCAGGCAGAAGCTAGGGATCAGTACTTTATAAAGAAAAATAAAACACAAGAAACATTTAAGGACTCTAACTCACCATTATTTATCACAAAGTATAATTCGAATCATCGGGAAATCACCAAGATCTTGTGTAAACACTGGCCTGTGTTAACTAGTGACCCGATACTTAGAAATAGGAGAGCATTAACTCTAAAGACCTCTCTGGCACCTAGCAAGATAGAAAGGGACAAAAAACAAAATACTATAATTTCCTATTTCAAAAACAAAAATAAACATGAGAGCCAAAAAAGAATACAGTCTCTAAGTGTTTTAGGAAACTTTGTAGCATGTGTAAATATATAGAACATGGGTCATCCTCTTTCAAATCATATACAACTGGTGATCAATTTCCCATCAAGAAACATATGACGTGTGAATCCACCTTTGTTATATATCTATTGTATTGTAAATGTGGGGTGCAGTACGTTGGCCGCACCTGTAGAAAGGTAAAAAAAAAGGTAGTTCGAATATGCCTACAACATTAAGAAAAATCTAATGTCACACAATGTCTCTCGACACTGTGCATACTCACATAAGAGACATAAAATCCTATGAAAATCATTCCGATAGAAAAGCTATCTAGATCCCAACCCTTTTCTCACACTTAGACGAAGTGAAAAACACTCCAACCAGATGAACTTAATGAACTTAATGAGAATATGGATATGGCTGCCTTCATATAATCATGTGTTTGGTCACTATATAGTTTATATTATAGCAAATAACCATACCATTATACAGTATATAGATTTTAATATATATATATATATATATATATATATATATATACACATTAATTATGCTGAGTGTAGATCCACCACACATCATCTTTATTTTTTCCTGTTGTCTTTCACTAGGTCACATGATTCTCCTGTAATATATCACTTACATTCATATTTTTAACCATCTCATTAGTTATTGCTATATTAATGTTATTTAATCAATTGATTTTAACTTTGTAGTCTATTTACCACAATTTTTGGACTACACTTTATTATTTTATGATCATGTGGGTATAAATAATATGGCCAATCTTAATATGCGTTATTGTTATAGCGGGCACGTACACGATCCATATTGTTTAGACTGCACATAACTCCAAATAACAGCCTGTGAGTCATTTGACACTAGCGCTATCTTGCGCCGTGATTGGTTGACCTGGATGACATGCTTCGTGGGTGGTCCGACTACGTCTGAGTCTGTGGGCTACGGCAGTGTTGTGGACCGGAACTGATATTACAAATTCAACATAGGTTCATTCATTCATTCATTTTTGCATCTCACATTCATCTATCTAAGGATTTGTTCTTCTCATATAGACGGCCAATAGGTAATATAACAGTTGTGTGAATTAGAACAGCAATCACAAATAAGAGATTTCCTAAATATCTATTGTGTAGTTGACAATTTTGTTCCTATACATAGAGGGCCAACAGGTAACATTAGTAACTATGCTCTTTTTCCATGCTTAGGGAGGCACTGATGAATTACATTATCTCAATAGGAATCCCTTTATTTGTCTATATATATACATATATATATATTTTATATATATATATATATATATATATATATATTTTTTTTTTTTTTTTAATTATTGGGACTAGGATGTGTTTGGATGAATGTGTGTTCCCATATAGGGACTGTGCCATTAATTAATTTGTATATTATGTATTATGTATCATGCAATACTTATAGATGTGTATGTCTGTCACATTGTGCTGTGTTAAACATCAACAGCTTTTATTTTTTGTATATACTAAGGTCTCTATGGAAACCAAGCTAATGAGGATTCCATACACCTGGTATCAATCACCACACCTCCAATCATAGCTCACAATGTGTTTTAAATAGCAAGTGTATTTTTATTTTTTGTACAATAGCCTGAAGATACCGCCCTTATGTGGCTGAGAAACGCGTTGCTTTTATTAAATGTTATTTTATACGATACACTTGCTGCTGTTTGGATTGCACTTTATATTTTACATCCTGTTATTGCTGTGTAACCTGCTTACCACCTGGGTCCAGTTAGCTGGGCGGCTGAGAAGCTCCAGCCTGCTTGTATTGCACCTAGAGGTGCTTTGGAATAAGTGAGTTTCTCCTGTTAAGTGTGATCAGTCCACGGTCATCATTACTTCTGGGATATTACTCCTCCCCAACAGGAAGTGCAAGAGGATTCACCCAGCAGAGCTGCTACACAGCTCCTCCCCTCTACGTCACCCCCAGTCATTCTCTTGCACCCAACGACTAGATAGGATGTGTGAGAGGACTATGGTGATTATATTTAGTTTTACATCTTCAATCAAAAGTTTGTTATTTTATAATAGCACCGGAGTGTGTTATTCCTTCTCTGGTAGAATTTGAAGAAGAATCTACCTGAGTTTTTACTATGATTTTAGCCGGCGTAGTTAAGATCATATTGCTGTTTCTCGGCCATCTGAGGAGAGGTAAACTTCAGATCAGGGGACAGCGGGCAGATTAATCTGCAAAGAGGTATGTAGCAGCTTATTATTTTCTGACAATGGAATTGATGAGAAAATTCTGCCATACCGATATAATGTAAATTCAGCCTTAAATGCAGTAGCAGCAACTGGTATCAGGCTGTCATGTATGTATATTTTACACTTCAGTATTCTGGGGAATGGCACTTCACTGGAATTATACTGTGTGCATAAGACTTTAGCCTAATTTGCAGGGACTAGCAACAGGCTTTTTAATAACAATTTATTTATGTTAAACGTTTTTTGCTGGCATGTAAAATCGTTTCATTTTCTGAGGTACTGGGTGAATAAAATGTTTTGGGCACTATTTTTTCCACTTGGCAGTTGTTTTGTTTAATTTATGACAGTTTACTGATCTCTCTCACTGTTGTGTGTGAGGGGGAGGGGCCTTTTTTGGCGCTTTTGCTACACATCAAAAAATTCAGTCAGAAGCTCATTGTATTTCCTGCATGATCCGGTTCATCTCTACAGAACTCAGGGGTCTTCAAAACTTGTTTTGAGGGAGGTAATCACTCACAGCAGAGCTGTGAGATTGTAGTTGACTGTGATAAAAAACGTTTATTTCTGTAACTTTTTTTCTGCTATCAGGGTTAGTTATCCTTTGCTAATGGGAACAAGCCTTTGCTAAAATTGTGTTTTTTACAAAGATTTGATGCTATAACCTTTCAGTTTATTAACTTTCAACTGTCATAACTCTTTCTGTGCTTCTTATAGGCACAGTACGTTTTTCATATTATAGTAAATTACTTGAAAAGTATTTCCAAGTTGCTAGTTTATTTGCTAGTGTGTTAAACATGTCTGATTCAGAGGAAGACATCTGTGCTATATGTGCTAATGCCAAAGTGGAGCCCAATAGAAATTGATGTACTAACTGCATTGATGCTACTTTAAATAAAAATCAATCTGTACAAATTGAACACATTTCACCAAACAACGAGGGGAGAGTTATGCCGACTAACTCGCCTCACGTGTCAGTACCTGCATCTCCCGCTCGGGAGGTGCGTGATATTGTGGCGCCGAGTACATCTGGGCGGCCATTACAAATCACATTACAGGATATGGCTACTGTTATGACTGAAGTTTTGGCTAAATTACCAGAACTAAGAGGTAAGCGTGATCACTCTGGGGTGAGAACAGAGTGCGCTGATAATGTTAGGGCCATGTCAGATACTGCGTCACAACTTGCAGAACATGAGGACGGAGAGCTTCATTCTGCGGCTGACGGTTCTGATCCAAACAGATTGGATTCAGATATTTCAAATTTTAAATTTAAGCTGGAAAACCTCCGTGTATTACTAGGGGAGGTGTTAGCGGCTCTGAATGATTGTAACACAGTTGCAATACCAGAAAAAATGTGTAGGTTGGATAAATATTTTGCGGTACCGTCGAGTACTGATGTTTTTCCTATACCTAAGAGACTTACTGAAATTGTTACTAAGGAGTGGGATAGACCCGGTGTGCCGTTCTCACCCCCTCCAATATTTAGAAAGATGTTTCCAATAGACACCACCACACGGGACTTATGGCAAACGGTCCCTAAGGTGGAGGGAGCAGTTTCTACTTTAGCTAAGCGTACCACTATCCCGGTGGAGGATAGCTGTGCCTTTTCAGATCCAATGGATAAAAAGTTAGAGGGTTACCTTAAGAAAATGTTTGTTCAACAAGGTTTTATATTGCAACCCCTTGCATGCATTGCGCCTGTCACGGCTGCAGCAGCATTTTGGTTTGAGTCTCTGGAAGAGACACTTGAATCAGCTCCATTAGATGAGATTACACACAAGCTTAAAGCTCTTAAGTTAGCTAACTCATTTATTTCAGATGCCGTAGTACATTTAACTAAGCTTACGGCTAAGAATTCCGGATTCGCCATTCAGGCGCGCAGAGCACTGTGGCTAAAATCCTGGTCAGCTGATGTTACTTCTAAGTCTAAATTACTTAATATACCTTTCAAAGGGCAGACCTTATTCGGGCCCGGATTGAAAGAAATTATCGCTGACATTACAGGAGGTAAAGGCCATGCCCTGCCTCAAGAAAGAGCCAAACCTAAGGCTAGACAGTCTAATTTTCGTTCCTTTCGGAATTTCAAAGCAGGAGCAGCATCAACTTCCTCTGCTCCAAAACAAGAAGGATCTGTTGCTCGCTACAGACAAGGCTGGAGACCTAACCAGTCCTGGAACAAGGGCAAGCAGGCCAGGAAACCTGCTGCTGCCCCTAAAACAGCATGAATTGAGGGCCCCCGATCCGGGAACGGATCTAGTGGGGGGCAGACTTTCTCTCTTCGCCCAGGCTTGGGCAAGAGATGTCCAGGATCCCTGGGCGCTAGAGATAATATCTCAGGGATACCTTCTGGACTTCAAATACTCTCCCCCAAGAGAGAGATTTCATCTGTCAAGGTTGTCAACAAACCAATTAAAGAAAGAGGCGTTTCTACGCTGCGTACAAGAGCTTTTATTAATGGGAGTAATCCATCCAGTTCCACGGTCGGAACAGGGACAAGGGTTTTACTCAAATCTGTTTGTGGTTCCCAAAAAAGAGGGAACTTTCAGACCAATCCTGGATTTAAAGATCCTAAACAAATTCCTAAGAGTTCCATCGTTCAAAATGGAAACTATTCGGACAATCTTACCCATGATCCAAAAGGGTCAGTACATGACCACAGTGGATTTAAAAGATGCTTACCTTCACATACCGATCCACAAAGATCATTACCGGTATCTAAGGTTTGCCTTTCTAGACAGGCATTACCAGTTTGTAGCTCTTCCATTCGGATTGGCTACGGCTCCAAGAATCTTCACAAAGGTTCTGGGTGCTCTTCTGGCGGTACTAAGACCGCGAGGAATTTCGGTAGCTCCGTACCTAGACGACATTCTGATACAAGCTTTAAGCTTTCAAACTGCCAAGTCTCATACAGAGTTAGTACTGGCATTTCTAAGGTCGCATGGATGGAAGGTGAACGAAAAGAAGAGTTCTCTCTTTCCACTCACAAGAGTTCCCTTCCTGGGGACTCTTATAGATTCTGTAGAAATGAAAATTTACCTGACAGAAGACAGGTTAACAAAACTTCAAAGTGCATGCCGTGTCCTTCATTCCATTCAACACCCGTCAGTGGCTCAATGCATGGAGGTAATCGGCTTAATGGTAGCGGCAATGGACATAGTTCCCTTTGCACGCCTACACCTCAGACCGCTGCAATTGTGCATGCTAAGTCAGTGGAATGGGGATTACTCAGACTTGTCCCCTTCTCTGAATCTGGATCAAGAGACCAGAAATTCTCTTCTATGGTGGCTTTCTCGGCCACATCTGTCCAGGGGGATGCCATTCAGCAGGCCAGACTGGACAATTGTTACAACAGACGCCAGCCTACTAGGTTGGGGCGCCGTCTGGAATTCTCTGAAGGCTCAGGGACAATGAAATCAGGAGGAGAGTCTCCTACCAATAAACATTCTGGAATTGAGAGCAGTTCTCAATGCCCTTCTGGCTTGGCCCCAGTTGACAACTCGGGGGTTCATCAGGTTTCAGTCGGACAACATCACGACTGTAGCCTACATCAACCATCAGGGAGGGACAAGGAGCTCCCTAGTAATGATGGAAGTATCAAAGATAATTCGCTGGGCAGAGTCTCACTCTTGCCACCTGTCAGCAATCCACATCCCGGGAGTGGAGAACTGGGAGGCGGATTTTTTAAGTCGTCAGACTTTTCATCCGGGGGAGTGGGAACTTCATCCGGAGGTCTTTGCCCAAATACTTCGACTTTGGGGCAAACCAGAGATAGATCTCATGGCGTCTCGACAGAACGCCAAGCTTCCTTGTTACGGGTCCAGATCCAGGGATCCGGGAGCGGTCCTGATAGATGCCTTGACAGCACCTTGGACCTTCAGGATGGCTTATGTGTTTCCACCCTTCCCGATGCTTCCTCGATTGATTGCCAGAATCAAACAGGAGAGAGCATCAGTGATTCTAATAGCGCCTGCATGGCCACGCAGGACTTGGTATGCAGATCTGGTGGACATGTCATCCTGTCCACCTTGGTCTCTACCTCTGAAACAGGACCTTCTGATACAGGGTCCTTTCAAACATCAAAATCTAACTTCTCTGAAGCTGACTGCTTGGAAATTGAACGCTTGATTTTATCAAAACGTGTTTTTTCTGAGTCAGTTATTGATACCTTAATACAGGCTAGGAAGCCTGTTACCAGAAAGATTTACCATAAAATATGGCGTAAATACCTATATTGGTGTGAATCCAAAGGTTACTCTTGGAGTAAGGTTAGGATTCCTAGGATATTGTCTTTTCTACAAGAAGGTTTAGAAAAGGGTTTATCCGCTAGTTCCTTAAAGGGACAGATCTCAGCTCTGTCCATTCTGTTGCACAAACGTCTGTCAGAAGTTCCAGACGTTCAGGCTTTTTGTCAGGCTTTGGCCAGGATTAAGCCTGTGTTTAAGACTGTTGCTCCGCCATGGAGTTTAAACCTTGTTCTTAACGTTTTACAGGGCGTTCCGTTTGAACCCCTTCATTCCATTGATATAAAGTTGTTATCTTGGAAAGTTCTATTTTTAATGGCTATTTCCTCGGCTCGAAGAGTCTCTGAGTTATCAGCCTTACATTGTGATTCTCTTTATTTGATTTTTCACTCGGATAAGGTAGTTCTGCGTACTAAACCTGGGTTCTTACCTAAGGTAGTCACTAACAGGAATATCAATCAAGAGATTGTTGTTCCATCCTTGTGTCCAAATCCTTCTTCAAGGAAGGAACGACTTCTGCACAATCTGGATGTAGTTCGTGCCCTAAAATTTTATTTACAGGCAACTAAAGATTTTCGACAAACGTCTTCCCTGTTTGTCGTTTACTCTGGTCAGAGGAGAGGTCAAAAAGCTTCTGCTACCTCTCTCTCTTTTTGGCTTCGTAGCATAATACGTTTAGCTTATGAGACTGCTGGACAGCAGCCTCCTGAAAGAATTACAGCTCATTCCACTAGAGCTGTGGCTTCCACTTGGGCCTTTAAGAATGAGGCCTCTGTTGAACAGATTTGCAAGGCTGCAACTTGGTCTTCGCTTCATACTTTTTCCAAATTTGACAAATTTGACACTTTTGCTTCTTCGGAGGCTATTTTTGGGAGAAAGGTTCTTCAGGCAGTGGTTCCTTCTGTATAAAGAGCCTGCCTGTCCCTCCCGTCATCCGTGTACTTTTGCTTTGGTATTGGTATCCCAGAAGTAATGATGACCCGTGGACTGATCACACTTAACAGGAGAAAACATAATTTATGCTTACCTGATAAATTCCTTTCTCCTGTAGTGTGATCAGTCCACGGCCCGCCCTGTTTTTTACGGCAGGTAAATATTTTTTAATTTATACTCCAGTCACCACTACACCCTTTGGCTTCTCCTTTCTCGTTGGTCCTTGGTCGAATTACTGGGGGTGACGTAGAGGGGAGGAGCTGTGTAGCAGCTCTGCTGGGTGAATCCTCTTGCACTTCCTGTTGGGGAGGAGTAATATCCCAGAAGTAATGATGACCCGTGGACTGATCACACTACAGGAGAAAGGAATTTATCAGGTAAGCATAAATTATGTTTTTTTTTCACATTACTTGCTCCTTTGAACCATACTGTGCTGGGCCATGTTGGTTTCGTTTTGTATTCATCTAGGAACACACTGATATATGTTTCTGGGACACCACTGCTGATACCTGGTTGTTCCAATACAGTTAGCTGGACACTGTGTGGTTCCAGTCTGCCTGCTTGCACCTATCTGGTGCTATTCATTTGTGAGTAGCCCTTTATTCTCATACATATCCTGATCTTTTTAGATCACTTGCATAACCAGGACCTTGACCTTCCTATGACAGAGAGCTTCCCTGACTCCCCTTGGAACACTTTTTTGACTTTGTTATGAACACTTGTTTTTTAATGGTTTGGTGAATTTTTGTTGATTTTTATATATATTTTTTCCTTTTATTTTTGACATTGTATATTTGTGAAGAGCGCCCTCTAGAAGAAATTTGTGTTAGCACTCTTTCTTCTTTTTTATTTATATTGGCACGCGGAAAATACATACTGCGTGACTTGTAATCTTGCCATTTATGTGTATGTGCAATATATTTCTATTGGTGAAAATGCTTCTAGTAAATGCTTTTACTGTTTCAACAACGTATGCAGATATGCTTTGCATTTCCCATGCACCAGCATTCAATCATTGGCCTAGATTCAATAAAACTCATTTGTGAAATAAATCTCTAGTTTAAAAAAAAAAAATGGACTTAATATTGAAACTTAAAAAATTACAGAATGAAGCTAATGATAGTATCCCTCAAAGTGTGTTACATATTTATAAACATTAAGCTTCAGGGGTAAATGAATCGTAGTTTGAATGAAAAAGCAATTTAAAAAAAAAGAAAATATGCATTTTCATTCCTTCACCATCATTTTAAATGAGATTTGTACCCATCTGTCATCACAGCTTCAAGTTGCAAAATCCATATTTAAGTTTCCATAGAGCCAACGTGATTGGAGGGTGATCCGATACATAATAAATCTGGTAGAAGTGACGCTGTTTATATACACAGTTAACTAGCAATAGGAATATTGGGGAAATCAGTTGCCAATAAAGAATCGGAAGCTAAATGCGTTGGTTGATGTGAAATGCACAGTTGTATGGGTGTTTTTTTGGGGGGTGGGTTTTAAACAAGCTTTATTGTATAATTAACAGAAAGGCATACATTGTAAATGAAATATCAAATGTTGTATACAAACTGTAGTGTTTTGGCTTGTACATCAGTTTTATAACATATCAATTCTGTAAGTCTGTATGCCGTGTGAAAATGTTGTATGCTGTTTTTACCTTGTTGAAATACAATGGACATTTTATCTACTTATAAGTCCTGTATGTTTTCATTGTGACTAAATCATGATTTAGACTAATCGTGGATTTATACTATGATTACAATGCTACAATTAATCACTTTGTATTGGTATTTATGTGTAGGGGAGATCAAACCCTGTATTGTACATTGTGAGGAGGATCACACCCTGTACTGTACAGTATGGAGAGATCAGACCCTTTATTGAATATTGTGGGGATATAAGGCCCTGTCTTTACAGTATAGGGAAATCAGACTCTGTATTGCACAGTGTAGTAAGGAGATCAGGGCCTGTATTATACAGTGTGGGGACAATTAGACCCTGTATTTTTTTATTTTACTGTTTGGAGAGATCATACCCTGAATTGTACAGTGTGAGGGAGATAAGACCCTGTATTGTACAGTGTGAGGGAGATCAGACCCTGTATTGTACAGTGTGAGGGAGATCAGATCCTGTATTGTACAGTGTGAGGGAGATCAGATCCTGTATTGTACAGTGTGAGGTGAGATCAGACCCTGTATTGTACAGTGTGAGGGAGATCAGACCCTGTATTGTACAGTGTGAGGGAGATCAGATCCTGTATTGTACAGTGTGAGGTGATTACCTCATGTATTGTACATTGTGGGAATTATCAGACCTGATATTATTTGATATCTCTTACAGACCTACCAAGTGTCCCCAGTTCAGAACTCTGTCCTGCGGACCTTCTGAGACAACCATATGTCCCAATTTGCAATTACCCTGAGCCTCGGCTAAATACCACCCAAACACGCCCATAAACTACACAGCACACCCACTGACAGTCAAGACACGCCCACTACCCCCTCCACTATTCACCTGCAACGCTCTAACTTCTGAGTGCCTAATACCTAGTTACAAATGTTGGGAGGTATGCTCTTAAAGGGAAAGGAAAGTCAGAAATCAAGCTTATAAGAAACAGAGCATTTCATTTTAAGACACTTTTAACCACTTATATAGCTGGCATACCCTGTATGTAGACTGTCTGTTTACCCATTGGGGTTAAATAGTGCAGCAAGACCGTGTTATATTCAACTGCGTCCTAGAGCAAGGCATGTAGTAATAACACGTCTCATTGTGACATACAGGGTACGTCCGTGTTGCTAAGGAGTTATATTCACTTCTGGTATCAAATTGACTTTGTTCTATTGGTATCCTTTGTTGAAAAGCTTATGTACATATCCTTAGCAGCTGCAATGCACTACTGGTAGCAACCAGGTGATTGGTGGCTACACACATTTGTCTCTTATTGGCTCAGCTAGCTCCTAGTAGTGCATTTGTGCTCTGGAGATGAATGTAACTATGAGTTTAATCCCTTTGTAGGGTGCTAAACACACAAATATATGCAAGCAATAGTAAATAATAGTAAAATGCTTTAGCATATTAAAGTATTTTCTTTTGCACTTTTATATCCCTTTAAGCTTGCTGTAAAATCACATTTCTTGTTATCCAATGTTATCAGCACTTCCTGTGTGTGTTTAAAGATCAAAGGTAAAGGCTTAAAATAACCAGTTGCAATATTTTTAGTTGAGGTCTAATTAACCCTCCTGCTACACTGAGAAGTTTATGCACATATTTATATTTAATACACACACTGTAAATACACATCCACATAATATAACTTGTTGTCATTTAACACTGTTTTTATTGGAAAATATATATCAAGATGTTTTGTCTAATATTCATACTTTAAGAAAACAATAACCTAAGAATAACCTGAAACATAAGTCTTCATTTATGACAGACGCAGCTTTGGAGGCCTGAAATGCTAGTTAAAGGACATGGTGCATTTCAGTTTTCAATAGAAGCATTTTTGCAATATACATGTAAAAGTAAAAATGATTCTAGTAAAAACTATAGCTTTTTTAAGAGGGTATTTTTAAGTATGCTCCATGCACCAGCATTTGCCCAGAGAGCCTCAGGTGCTTGTACCATTTGGTAATGACTCAATTTTCATCATCGCTAACATGATACAAGCCCCACTGGTGCTCTGAACAGCTGCAGTATTTAAAATGCTGGTGCACAAAAAAATACTAATACTAAAACAGTAATAAATTTTACTAGAAGCATTTTTGCCTATATATATCTATATATATATCTATATATATATATATATATATATATATATATATATATATATATATATATACAGTTGTGCTCATAAGTTTACATACCCTGGCAGAATTTATGATTTCTTTGCCATTTTTCAGAGAATATGAATGATAACACAAAAACTTTTCTTTCACTCATGGTTAGTGTTTGGCTGAGGCCATTTATTATCAATCAACTGTGTTTACTCTTTTTAAATCATAATGACAACAGAAACTACCCAAATTACCCTGATCAAAAGTTTACATACCCTGGTGATTTTGGCCTGATAACATGCACACAAGTTGACGCAAAGGGGTTTGACAGGCTATTAAAGGTAACCATCCTATCCTGTGATCTGTTTGCTTGTAATTAGTGTGTGTGTGTATAAAAGGTCAATGAGTTTCTGGACTCCTGACAGACCCTTGCATCTTTCATCCAGTGCTGCACTGACGATTCTGGATTCTGAGTCATGGGGAAAGCAAAAGAATTGTCAAAGGATCTGCGGGAAAATGTAGTTGAACTGTATAAAACAGGAAAGGGATATAAAAAAGATATCCAAGGAATTGAAAATGCAAATCAGCAGTGTTCAAACTCTAATAAAGAAGTGGAAAATGAGGGGTTCTGTTGAAAATGAGGAGTTCTGTTGAAACCAAACCACAACTGCCAGGAACCCACAAATAACTTCAGGTGAAATACAGGACATGTGGTGTGGCTGTTTCAGGAGGCACTTGAAGAAAGATGGGCTGCATGTTCGAGTCGCCAGAAGAAAGTCATTACTACGCAAATGCCACAAAGTATCCGGCTTACAATACGCCAAACAGCACAGAGACAAGCCTCAAACCTTCTGGCACAAAGTCATAAAAGGCCACAACCATAAACGCTACATTTGGAGAGAAGTAAACAAGGCCTATGATGAATGCTACGCCATTCCTACTGTGAAACACGGAGGTGGATCGCTGATGTTTTGGGGATGTGTGAGCTACAAAGGCACAGGAAATTTGGTGAGAATTGATGGCAAGATGAATACAGTATGTTATCAAACTGAACCATTCATTCATATTCTCTGAAAAATGGCCAAGAAATCAAAAAATTCTGCCAGGGTATGTAAACTTATAAGCACAACTGTATATATATTATCCAGATAATCTCCAGTTCAGCCCACCAAGAGACAGCAGCCTGGGTGCAAGTATAAATAGCATATGTAACAAAAGCAAATGCACTCTCAGGACTTCCACAAAATTCTTTAATGGAACGTTTTCGGGGTTGTGAACCCCGAAAACGTTCCATTAAAGAATTTTGTGGAAGTCCTGAGAGTGCATTTGCTTTTGTTACACACATATATATATATTGTAAATATGTTTCTACTCAAAGATGTAATTCATCTATGTGCATTTCAGATTTGACTGGAATAACTCTTTGGGGCCGATTTATGCAATGCCGCCCCCTGCAGATTTGAGGCCAATTGGACTCTCAGTAGGTGTGGTTTGAATACTGGTGCACAGACTCTCACCGCATATGTGCACATGCTTCTAAAAACACTAAAAACTTTTGCTCAAAGCATTTTTGCTAATGGAAGCATATTGCATAAATGTTTCTACTTAAATGCACCCATGCACATCTCACTGTTGACCTTTCTATCCATTTAAATTATCCTGATCAGATCTGATTGGCTGGCAAGCCCTGCTCTCATGCGAGAGGAGGGGGCATGGCGGCGTGAGCATTTGCTTGTGCAATGATAACTGCAGACTCACCACAATGCTGGACCAACAGGGTCCCTGGAGCAAACCTTGTTTGCCCAGCATTTGATAAATGGGGGCCTTAAATATAAAAATAATACCCTTGCCTGTTAAAAGAACATATTTTGTTTTTATGTGAACATTTTGCTTGTTCCATTCTACATAGAGAGGCCAAAAAGCTAATTCTATGACCTAAGCTTTCTTCAAAATGCCCATAATCAATAACTAATCTAAGCAATTTGCAGAATTTTGAACAAAACCTAGGTCACAGAACTTGGCTCATCGGAGCCTGGGACAAGCAACATTTTTTACACACAAGCAAAGTATTATTATTTTTTTTGTCCATCCTATATTAAAGGGACAGTTTACCCATTTTTTTGAAATATCAGTTTTCAAACTACATTACCAATACCCATTGACATAGTTTTTGGCCATGCGGCCAGTCTGCTTTCACTCACTTCAGTGCAGCAGAGCCCATGTGCCTCCCCCAACTGTGGTGTCATGGCAAGGAAGCTAGTCCGTGTTCAACTGTAAACAGTTTATTTTCTTGCTGGGATAACAGTGACATTTTAATGAGACGGAGCTCTGCTGTAAAGTACAATTCCCAGTAATTTACAGGCTTGGGGGTCAGAGAGGTTATACATGTTACTAAATCACATGCTCATCGTACCCCTCCTGCCACAGAATGGAATCAACTGCCAACATTTGTAGCTCTGCATATTTAGCAGCACACCCGTCGTCAAGATAATTAGTGAGTGCTCTGATCTGGGTTTGATCCCCTGACGGCTTTCTTTCTTAAGGCTTCCTGCCGCTCTGCTTTATGAGCAGAATGTTTTACGTAGGTCAAATCACTCTCCATTTAACCCTTTGCTACTCTACTGTAACACATAAAGGGTATAAATACCAAATACATTTTTATTTAGGATACATGCAGGTGAAGCTCATCACATTGCATACACACTCATAACATTTGCATAGATTAAAATAGCTATATTTAATTGGTCAGGGGGCGTGATAATAGATCTTTGTTGTCCAGCCCTTTTAACTGGGAGTTCCAGTGGCATTGAGATTAATAGGTAAAATACAAACTAAAAAGTAAAAAAAAAAAAACTTTTTATATTGCTAAGTTTATTGTTTATACATTGATTTTAATTTGTAAGACTGTGCTAATGCAGCTAAGCATTTGCAGCTCTAGTGTGAACTGGTCCTTTAATATCATTTCAATAGAATGCAAGATAACTTCATTATAGTGGCGTATACACATGAGGTGGCACTCAGTGACTGGCTTATGTATTCTGTACTATTTGACAGGCAGTGAGCTCTCTCTGTTCTGCATGTTTTAACCAAGTAAAGGAAAAAGATTAGACATGTCATTAGACATTTGAGGTAGTATGCCGATTCCCTCACAGAACTTTGAATACTGCTGATTTTAAACACATAGAGATGCACTATTTAATATGCAATAAGCTTCAGTTTATAAGAGGGAGCCATTTTCCCAAACCCGCTATATTCTGGAGAAAGGTCAATATCTTCAGGGGTGCCGAAAGGATCAAGGTCAAACTTCTGTAAGATTGAGGTAAAGAACAGGAACAGCTCCATACGAGCTAGGGCCTCCCCAGGACAGATCCGTTTACCTGTTGTGGTGAAGATGGGGAATGCATTTCTGGATTTAGTGTCAGTTAATATAACAGATCAGAAATGCTTATGAGAGTGTGAGAAATGGGGGAAAAGTGCTGAAACGTTGTAGTAAAATAAATGAAAGAGAAAGGTGGGGGGTGAGAAAAACACAAGGGAGTAGAAAATATGAGAAACGATAAGTGGAAGAAACCAAAATATTTGGAGATTATATATATATATATATATATATATATATATCAAAATAACAAGAGTATTGCATTGAGCAATGATACTTTTTTTTATTGGACTAACTATACATTTATAAGATGACAAGCTTTCGGAAGAGTTCCTTCCTTTATCAAGTCTGAAGCAATACTGACCAATTCAATGGAATTTACAGATTGTATCTTAAAACACAGAATAGCTAAGAAGACAGTGCAGGGAGAGGAGGAGGTGTCGTAAAAATCATGAGGGGGGCTTAGGTAAGCCTAAGCCCCCCTCATGATTTTTACGACACCTCCTCCTCTCCCTGCACTGTCTTCTTAGCTATTCTGTGTTTTAAGATACAATCTGTAAATTCCAATTGAATAGGTCAGTATTGCTTCAGACTTGATAAAGGAAGGAACTCTTCCGAAAGCTTGTCATCTTATAAATGTATAGTTAGTCCAATAAAAAAAGTATCATTGCTCAATGCAATACTCTTGTTATTTTGATATCTAAATCTCTGGACTAACATGGCTACTCCAATCAACGTATATATATATATACACACACATATATATATAAAAAAAAACTATATAAAAACACACACACACACATATATATATATATATATATATATATATATATATATATATATATATATATATATATATATATATATATACAGACAGACTAGAGAATAAGCTTGTATGGACAGGGTAGAAGAAAAATAAAAGGCTTTGAAGAAGGGGCAGAGGTGGTTAAGGAAAAACATGAGGTGCATGATGATAAAGAAACTATTTTTTGTGGTGTGTAGATACTGTAGTAGTAAAATGGTAAATATTGAAAGAAAGAGATGCAATAGATGGTTTCCAACCTGCAGAGAATGCCATAAAGCCCTCACTCTTCTTGAAAGAACCATTCTGATCTAAGAAATGTTGAGGATCAAACACATCAGGGTTTTCAAACAGAGATGGATCATAGAGCACAGAATGGAGAAGTGCAAAGACAGTGGTTCCCTGTGAGGACAGAAGAAAATCCAGGTCAAAACGTTTTGACACAAGTAGATATCTGAATGAAAAGTGCTACAAAGGTTTTAGCTGCAGCCATCATTACCTTTGGTATGGTGTATTCTCTGAACTTAGTATCATCTGTCACTGAACGGGGGGCTCCGATAGGTAGGAAGTCAATAAACCTCATGATCTCATGAAGAACAGCTTCTGTATAAGGCATCTTGGCTCGGTCCTCCATGCAAGGTCTTCGAGACCTTCCGATAACAGTTTCTATTTCAGCCTGGACCTTTTCTGGTTGTTAAAACAGTAATAATAACTCAGAACATGTTTATTTATTGTCGTTCCAAAGAAGTGGCTTTTTAGACCAGAATCAGTGTCTTTTAATTGTAGTATGTCAAAAAATGTGTGTATAAGATTACTGTGATATGGGTAAGTTTATTAAACCCTTTTCCCAATTGTCATACCTTTAATATGAGGGTACTTCATAAGGATTAGCAGTCCATATCCCAAAGTACTGCTAGTGGATTCCTGCCCTGCAAAAAATATATCCAGAGCAGCTGAGAAAAGATTTTGTTTGGAATATTCACTTTGCGGATTCTTGCTTTCCTATAGACAATACAAGAAAAAGACATATATAATAGATTATGATACACATATTCAAGAAAGCTTTGTGTAGTTTTGGTGAAACAAAAGAATTTACCCATTTTAAAATATGTTTAAAAAGCTATAATGAAGAGATCTAATAACAATAGTTTATAACAAGAACATTTTAAACATATTCTTTAATCCCCATATATATTTTTTTGTCTCTATGGGCCGATTTATCATTTGTCTTGCGGACATGATCCGCTGTAGCGATCATGTCCGCCAGACATCGATAAATGCTGACAGCATACACTATCAGCATTTATCATTGCACAAGCAGTTCTGGTGAACTGTTTGGGCAATGCCGCCCCCTGCAGATCGGCCGCTAGCAGGGGGTGTCAATCATCCCGATCGTATGCGATCGGGCGGATTGATGTTTGCAGCCTCAGAGGCAGCAGACGAGTTAAGGAGCAGCGGTCTTAAGATCACTGCTTCTTAACTCTTGTTTCCTGTGAGCCTGAAGGCTCGCACGGAAACGGGTATTTGGCCCCATTCGGGCCATGATAAATCGGCCCCTATGTCTTCCTTTGGGAACATTTGGTGCAATGGTAGAGCGTTGAGCTATGAACCAAAACACTAGGGTTTGATTCCCAATAGATATAATTTACAATTTTTTCCAATATACATTTGATAAATATTATTTATATCCCCTTAAATTGTGTTAAAATATATAGTACATTGGCAGAGAAATAAAATGGTAACTAAAGGATTAGAGTTTGAATCCTATTGTATCCAATTTTTAATATATACCTTCATTATTTAATTTTAAAATAATTTATTTATATTAGTTCAATTCTTTACATACATTTTCCAATATCATAAGGGTTTGGAAAGAGAGAAAAAAATATATATATTTAATTCTTAAATAAAATTCACAATACATTGTAATTCGAACCCTTATGATTGCATATTGCACATCCCTATTAAATAATATATTATTTTTTATTAACGGAGAGGCAGGTCCCCTGAAACATTGCTGCTTATGACCTAAATAAAGAGGCATTATTTAGGTCAGAGTGCAGCCTTCTCGATTATATTTTTGAATGATTAAGTTATTGTATGGATTGCTGATTCTATAGTTTTGTGGGGTGGGGGATATAATAGGATAACTGTGAAGAGATTTTTGTTTTGGAATTGATTATAGATAACTGTGAAAAGGAGTTAAAAAAGAGAGCAACTTTTAAGGTAAGTGAAGGAGGGGAAAAAAAGAAGACGGTTTATGCAAGGAGACTAAAACAGTGATAGAGATGGAAATTAAACGTTTATGATGTTTCAGGAAAGAGGTATAAGAGAAAATAATGATCTTCTAGTGATTTAAGCCATCATAACACTGGGCAAGATCCATGGAAGTTTGTGAGTCTACAAAAGGTCCTTGTTGTAAAGGCAAGATTGTGTTTAAAATGCTATTAAGCATCACTTTACCTATCTTTTCCAGAGTTTAGTTAGTGGGAGGTCTTGCCATTAAAAGAATATTAAACAGTCTGTTTAATTGTAATAAAAAAAAGCACTAAGCAGTGGTTATACTTAATAAAAATTCACTTTCCTGGGTCTCTACATACAGGCATAGCTATTTTGAGGTCATAAAACTTCTAGAGTAATATGAGCTGGTTTACTATTCAGATAGAGAGATAGCAACTATGTTTTGCTCATGCTCAGAAGAGGCAGAATGCAACATAGGTTCAAAAGATGTCTCCTCTCTTATCTCCCTGAGGGCAGTGGCTACATTGAGAGTTTATGTGCTCATTTTTCAAGGAAACAACTAAATCTGTTTCTTTTCATGTTTATTTTAATTTAACATATTTGGGGTTTTTTTTACTAAAGGAGCACTGTTTCATATCCCTTTTTTCTGTTAAGCGCCCCAGTGCGTGATATCTTGCCCATCAAATAAGAACCAATGTCGTGGAAAAGCAATCATTATTACAACAAAACTTTTTAAAATTGATTATGGAATTGTTTGTAATTGTAAAATTTTCAGGTGTCTTTTGATTAGGATATAGTAGCCATGTTGAATAGGATGAGAGGCATCTCAGCAATCGTGCCATAAGTGTTCTGTAGCCCTCTGGAGGCATGATCAGGGTTTTTTCTCCTACATCTTAGCCAAACATGAAGACTATATTGCCCCTTGCCACGGTAAAGTATCTCAGCTTACAGTCATGTTATTATATTAAAACTGACACTGTTGTCTAATTTTTCTTTTATTTCTTGTTCCTTTTTTATGGTTTTCTTTTATGCATATGTTTAAGTTGACTGTTTTATAGAGAGTGTATATTTTCCCGTTTTAACATATTTGTTCTATAATGTTTTGTGATGCTAGTATCCCTGACATGGATCTTTCAATGTGTTTTAGAATATCCCATGTAAAACCAAAGTCAGTTTACAATACTACCCTATAAAATATACAACCATTGATTATAATGGACTTCTGTAATTTTTAAGGTGCAATATTGTGGCAAGGTTTTATTGAATCTAGACCACTATCTTGTTTCATGCTCATTGACTCAAAGTCCCATGGTAGAGAAAAGTAACCCAATGACATGGACCATTCAATGTGTTTTAGAATATTTCATGTAGAACCAAAGTCAATTGCCAAACATGAAGACCATAATTGAAAACTCCCATAAATTTATCCCCAAAATATATTGCATTTCTATTGAATGGATATGGATCTTCCCATTAGAATCTTACCTGCTGCATTTTTATGAGGAAAGCATCAATATAATCTCTGGGGGATGATGGGTCTAGTGTGGCTTCATGCTCTTTTACAATCTCTTCAACATATTGCATTTGCTCCTGGTAATTTTCTGCCAGCTTGTGATGAGGCCCAGGGAGTAGGTTCAGAATAAATGGGAAGAAATTGTACAGCTGTGGAACAAAGATAAATGCATTTCATAGATTTCCTTCTGCTGGAGATGATGGCACATTATGAAGGATCTTCTTACACACTGTGCAAGATTGTACGATTGGTTCATAAAAAAAGGTGACAGGGAAGTTTTATGCATCTAGCATGACTTACCTGAACCCAGACATTGTCCACACGACGTAGATTTTCTGACATCAGGTCTAGTAGCTTTTGTAACTTCTGATCTGTATATTCAAATCTCTTTCCAAAGATCACAGAACAAATAACGTTAGAAACTGAGCGTCGGATAAAGAAAGCCGGACTGAATAGTGACCCTGGAGAGAAGAAAATTGGCATTATTCTTTTCTACATACCAGATGGATTTTCTTCTTTCCATCATCGTCACCAAATTCTGTATTGTAACATTAAACATTCATACTTCTCTATCACTTCTATGCTTTTTTGTATGTCTTGCAATTTGTATTTGACCTTGTGTTTCATGAAATGCATCCAATAAGTAGTGAATCTCCTCCTGAATTCTCTCCTCAATGCTCCTCTTTCCCATCCCAAAATTACGTAGGGTGGTCAACGAGAAGCGTCGCAGCTCTTTCCACCGCTCACCATTACTAAAAGCTATACCTGTGGAAGAAAAGTAACATCAAATATTTCCTTGTAGCAGAAAATAAACGTTATGGCGTAGATTTAACAAGGGCCTTCAGGCTCGCCGGAAACAGCAGTTATGAAGCAGCACTATGTTTTTTGCATTTATCGATGTGCTGCAGACATGACACGCTACATTGTATCATGTCCGTTCGCACTTTTATAAATCGGCCCCTACATCTTAACATGTTGCCTAGATAGCATGGCACTAAATATGAATCATGAAAGCTGAATTTTGACATCCATGTCTGTATACATAGCAAGGCAGAGTATTTAAATATTACATTTTCTTTCTACTCTTATTCATGAACTTACCATATTGTTGGCTGGTTAGATCCACTACGGGCAGTATAGCTCGGCCACTGAATTGCTCCCCTTGGTCCACCAAAGCCTCCTTCACAGCTTTGTAGCCACAGAGAACCACTGAAGGGAAAGGGCCTATGTACAAAGTATATACAGGGCCATACTTTTTGCTGAGCTGTAGGGAAGAGATATTGAGGTGAGATCAGTATGTTGTAAAAGAGGCGTTTTTAACATAATGTATAGTGCTATGTTCCTGCTGGCCAACATTGTATATTTCATATCTTTCAGCTACCAGACGTAATTATCATGTAGTTACTTGGTCCCAATGGTGGGCTGATCCTTTAACTTATTAAACATGTCATTATCATTAGCCCCTTTTCTACCGGAAAAAGAAAAATTTGCCCAACATACCAAAGACCTTTTAGCATTTTTGGTATCACTCCATTTATTCAGAAATAGAGCCTTTTTTTTTTTTACCTTTCAAAACTATAAATACTTTTTAGTAGATAACCCGAAGTACTCATATAGGACCATTTTGGTATAATTGTATCCCTCCTCAAACCTCCCTGATCCCTCCTAAATAGTTCTCTCCCCTCTCTTCCTAGTAGCAGCCAGTTATCTGCCAGTACCCAGTTTATAGAAATTGTATTATTTAAAAAAAATATATATTAATTTAAAAAAAATTATCATCCATAGGGACCACCCTCCCCCGCCATAAGTTTATCTTGGCAAGCTCAGGAGCAGCAGAGAACATAGATTCTAGCTGTTGATTGGTGGCTGCATATATATATCAATTGTGATTGGCTCACCCATGTGTTCAGTTAGAAACCATTAGTGCATTGCGGCTCCTTCAACAAATGATACCAAGAGAATGAAATAAATTAGATAATAGAAGTAAATAAGAAAGTTGTTTAAAATTGTTTTCTCTATCTGAATCATGAAAGAAAAAAATTGGGTTTCGTGTCCCTTTAAGTAAGATTTGTGCAGGTACCTCACATGAAAAAGCACAGAAATGGATGTCTAAATGAGCTTTATCACACGTATTTGAAATTTCTCAGCAGTAAAAGGGTTGAATGCTTCACAGTCATGGGATTGCCCTTTTAACCCATGAAATATATGACACTGTCATTAGGTCACTCTGTTCCTACATTATCTGTCACTATTATTGCGTAATGTCTGAGTGCTCATGTCTATGACATAACATTACAGCATACACAGCCAGGACTTCATTGTATGAGCGTGCTGCTATTGTATGTAAACACAGTTCCTTAGCCCAGCACCATGTGGGTGTATTCTGGGTAGGGTTGTGTGCAGACTCGCCCATACAAGGCAAACCATAAAAGCACTCATTAACAACACATTATGCAGCACATTCTTCACTGCAAACTTACAACTGTATCCTGTCTTGGCAGTGGTTACCAAAACTATGCAACATTACACAGCTTGTTGATACAAAAGATATGCAGAGGAACTAATATTAGAGACATGTATACATGTCTGAGACGTTTTGCCAGCTGCAGAAATTCCTTGTTTATAGTTAAAAACATTTAACTATTTATGGGCCAGAGGATTTCAGCTGAGCTAATACAGAGAGATTTCTGTTTGTAAAAATGTTCCTTAACATGTCACTGTCATTAGTAAATTTTTAGCCTTGCAAGTACTGAGCCAATAAACATGTACACTTTAGTCCCAGCAGGGACTGAGCCCATACACATGTCACTGTCATTAGTACACTTTAGTCCTAGCAGGGACTGAGCCCATACACATGTCACTGTCATTAGTACACTCTAGTCCTAGCAGAGGCTGAGCACATAAACATGTCACGGTCATTAGTACACTTTAGTCCTAGCAGGCACTGAGCACATAAACATGTCACGGTCATTAGTGCACTTTAGTCCTAGCAGGCACTGAGCCAATAAACATGTCACTGTCATTAGAACACTTTAGTCCTAGCAGAGACAGAGCACATAAACATGTCACTGTCATTAGTACACTGAGCACATAAACATGTCACTGTCATTAGTACACTTTAGTCCTAGCAGAGGATGAGCACATAAACATGTCACTGTCATTAGTACACTTTAGTCCCAGCAGGGACTGAGCCCATACACATGTCACTGTCATTAGTACACTTTAGTCCTAGCAGGGACTGAGCCCATAAACATGTCACTGTCATTAGTACACTTTAGTCCTAGCAGCAACTGAGCACATAAACTTGTCACTGTCATTAGTACACTTTATTCCTAGCAGGGACTGAGCCCATAAACATGTCACTGTCATTAGTACACTTTAGTCCTAGCAGAGGCTGAGCACATAAA
This sequence comes from Bombina bombina, assembly GCF_027579735.1. NCBI lineage: Eukaryota > Metazoa > Chordata > Amphibia > Anura > Bombinatoridae > Bombina > Bombina bombina. The sequence continues at coordinate 494,926,493 of NC_069505.1, read as the reverse complement.
CATGTCACTGTCATTAGTACACTTTAGTCCTAGCAGGGACTGAGCACATAAACAAGTCACTGTCATTAGTACACTTTATTCCTAGCAGGGACTGAGCCCATAAACATGTCACTGTCATTAGTACACTTTAGTCCTAGCAGAGACTGAGCACATAAACATGTCACTGTCATTAGTACACTTTAGTCCTAGCAGGGACTGAGCACATAAACATGTCACTGTCATTAGTGCACTTTAGTCCTAGCAGGGACTGAGCACATAAACATGTCACTGTCATTAGTACACTTTATTCCTAGCAGGGACTGAGCACATAAACATGTCACTGTCATTAGTACACTTTAGTCCTAGCACGGACTGAGCACATAAACATATCACTGTCATTAGTACACTTTATTCCTAGCAGGGACTGAGCACATAAACATGTCACTGTCATTAGTACACTTTAGTCCTAGCAGGGACTGAGCACATAAACATGTCACTGTCATTAGTACACTTTAGTCCTAGCAGGGACTGAGCCCATAAACATGTCACTGTCATTAGTACACTTTAGTCCTAGCAGGGACTGAGCCCATAAACATGTCACTGTCATTAGTACACTTTAGTCCTAGCAGCAACTGAGCACATAAACTTGTCACTGTCATTAGTACACTTTAGTCCTAGCAGGCACTGAGCCCATAAACATGTCACTGTCATTAGTACACTTTAGTCCTAGCAGGCACTGAGCCCATAAACATGTCAATGTCATTAGTACACTTTAGTCCTAGCAGGGACTGAGCACATAAACATGTCACTGTCATTAGTACACTTTAGTCCTAGCAGGGACTGAGCCCATAAACATGTCACTGTCATTAGTACACTTTAGTCCTAGCAGGGACTGAGCCCATAAACATGTCACTGTCATTAGTACACTTTAGTCCTAGCAGCAACTGAGCACATAAACTTGTCACTGTCATTAGTACACTTTAGTCCTAGCAGGCACTGAGCCCATAAACATGTCACTGTCATTAGTACACTTTAGTCCTAGCAGGCACTGAGCCCATAAACATGTCAATGTCATTAGTACACTTTAGTCCTAGCAGGGACTGAGCACATAAACATGTCACTGTCATTAGTACACTTTAGTCCTAGCAGGGACTGAGCACATAAACATGTCACTGTCATTACTACACTTTAGTCCTAGCAGGAACTGAGCACATAAACGTGTCACTGTCATTAGTACACTTTAGTCCTAGCAGCAACTGAGCACATAAACTTGTCACTGTCATTAGTACACTTTAGTCCTAGCAGGCACTGAGCCCATAAACATGTCACTGTCATTAGTACACTTTAGTCCTAGCAGGCACTGAGCCCATAAACATGTCACTGTCATTAGTACACTTTAGTCCTAGCAGAGGATGAGCACATAAACATGTCACTGTCATTAGTACACTTTAGTCCTAGCAGAGGATGAGCACATAAACATGTCACTGTCATTAGTACACTTTAGTCCTAGCAGGCACTGAGCCCATAAACATGTCACTGTCATTAGTACACTTTAGTCCTAGCAGGGACTGAGCATATAAACATGTCACTGTCATTAGTACACTTTAGTCCTAGCAGGCACTGAGCCCATAAACATGTCACTGTCATTAGTACACTTTAGTCCTAGCAGGGACTGAGCATATAAACATGTCACTGTCATTAGTACACTTTAGACCTAGCAGAGACTGAGCACATAAACATGTCACTGTCATTAGTACACTTTAGTCCTAGCAGGGACTGAGCCCATAAACATGTCACTGTCATTAGTACACTTTAGTCCTAGCAGCAACTGAGCACATAAACATGTCACTGTCATTAGTACACTTTAGTCGTAGCAAGGACTGACCACATAAACATGTCACTGTCATTAGTACACTTTAGTCCTAGCAGAGACTGAGCACATAAACATGTCACTGTCATTAGTACACTTTAGTTCTAGCAGGGACTGAGCACACAAACATGTCACTGTCGTTAGTACACTTTAGTCCTAGCAGAGACTGAGCCCATAAACATGTCACTGTCATTAGTACACTTTGACCCTAGCAGGGACTGAGCCCATAAACATGTCACAGTCATTAGTACACTTTAGTACTAGCAGAGACTGAGCCCATAAACATGTCTCTGTAATTAGTACACTTTAGTCCTAGCAGGTACTGAGCCCATAAACATGTCACTGTCATTAGTGCACTTTAGTCCTAGCAGAGACTGAGCACATAAACATGTCACTGTCATTAGTGCACTTTAGTCCTAGCAGAGACAGAGCCCATAAACATGTCACTGTCATTAGTACACTATGGTCCTAGCAGGTACTGAGCACATAAACATGTCACTGTCATTAGTACACTTTAGTCCTAGCAGGGACTGAGCACATAAACATGTCACTGTCATTAGTGCACTTTAGTCCTAGCAGAGACTGAGCACATAAACATGTCACTGTCATTAGTACACTTTAGTCCTAGCAGAGACAGAGCACATAAACATGTCACTGTCATTAGTGCACTTTAGTCCTAGCAGAGACTGCGCCCATAAACATATCACTGTGATTAGTACACTTTAGTCCTAGCAGAGACAGAGCCCATAAACATGTCACTGTCATTAGTACACTTTAGTCCTAGCAGGGACTGAGACCATAAACATGTCACTGTCATTAGTACACTTTAGTCCTAGCAGGGACTGAGCCCATAAACATGTCACTGTCATTAGTACACTTTAGTCCTAGCAGGGACTGAGCCCATAAACATGTCACTGTCATTAGTACACTTTAGTCCTAGCAGGGACTGAGCCCATAAACATGCCACTGTCATTAGTACACTTTAGTCCTAGCAGGGACTGAGCACATAAACATGTCACTGTCATTAGTACACTCTAGTCCTAGCAGAGACAGAGCACATAAATATGTTACTGTCATTAGTACACTTTAGTCCTAGCAGGGACTGAGCACATAAACATATCACTGTCATTAGTACACTTTAGACCTAACAGAGACTGAGCCCATAAACATGTCACTGTCATTAGTAAACTTTAGTCCTAGCAGGGACTGAGCACATAAACATGTCACTGTCATTAGTGCACTTTAGCCCTAGCAGAGACTGAGCACATAACCATGTCACTGTCAGTAGTGCACTTTAGTCCTAGCAGAGACTGAGCCTATAAACATGTCACTGGCATTAGTACACTTTAGTTCTAGCAGAGACTGAGCACATAAACATGTCACTGTCATTAGTACACTTTAGTCCTAGCAGAGGATGAGCGCATAAACATGTCACTGTCATTAGTACACTTTAGTCCTAGCAGGGACTGAGCACATAAACATATCACTGTCATTAGTACACTTTAGTCCTAGCAGGGACTGAGCACATAAACATGTCACTGTCATTAGTACACTTTAGTCTAGCAGGGACTGAGTCCATAAACATGTCACTGTCATTAGTACACTTTTGTCCTAGCAGAGACTGAGCACATAAACATGTCACTGTCATTAGTAAACTTTAGTCTAGCAGGGACTGAGCACATAAACATGTCACTGTCATTAGTACACTTTAGTCTAGCAGGGACTGAGCACATAAACATGGCACTGTCATTAGTACACTTTAGTACTAGCAGAGACTGAGCCCATAAACATGTCACTGTAATTAGTACACTTTAGTCCTAGCAGAGACTGAGCACATAAACATATCACTGTCATTAGTACACTTTAGTCCTAGCAGGGACTGAGCCTATAAACATGTCACTGTAATTAGTACACTTTAGTCCTAGCAGGTACTGAGCCCATAAACATGTCACTGTTATTAGTACACTTTAGTCCTAGCAGGTACTGAGCCTATAAACATGTCACTGTAATTAGTACACTTTAGTCCTAGCAGGTACTGAGCCCATAAACATGTCACTGTAATTAGTACACTTTAGTCCTAGCAGGTACTGAGCCCATAAACATGTCACTGTTAGTAAGATTAGGTCCTGTCCTCGCATCAGCTTAGCCCACAAAGTGATTCACTGGGTACTGTAGTTACCTGTAACATGACTGTGTGTATCTCTCTGCTTTTTAGTTGCAGCAGGTTTCCCAGCAGAGGGAGTGGGGTAGGACCTGGTGGAAGATTTCCTTGTTTACTAAAGAACCTCTGAGCCAGAAGTATCAGGAGGACAGATAATAGAAAGAGCAGCAAAAAGCCAGTCAGTTCCATAGCTAAGGCAAACTGTGGATAACCAAGGACAGACACTATATGTTATTGTATAGAAAGCAGTTATCAATGACCAGGCTTTTTGCAGAGCAGTTCCTGACACACCCTCTTAACTCATTACTGCCCAGTCAGCAACATGTTGCTTCTTATAACAATAAGACAGTCTGTATCTTTTATATTCCTGCCTTTTGTTGTATCTTTGTATATTACTGCATATTATTGTATATATTTCTTAATCATTATTTCGTTGTCTGCTTCTACATAATGCTATATTGCTCCTTGTTATTATATTAGTATATTCCTTTGATAGTGTTTCTACATTTTTATCTCTTTCTCTCTCTCTCTGTATATATATATATATATATATATATATATATATATATATATATATAGGATACACAGAAAAGGAAACGAGGAGCCAGGAACTTGATGCCAAAGTGGTTTATTGAATACACAAAGGTGAGTAGCACTATCACAGGTGTGCAAGGGGTGCTAGATCTGACGCGTTTCGCGCATGCTCACATGCTCTTCATCAGAGATATATATATGAGTAGGGATGTGCATTCGTATTCGGAAGGAAAGAAAATATCGAAAACAAAACTGAAACCATACAGAAAATAATTGTGCAATGAATGAAAACCAGGATGAAGCATTAAATAGATTGACAGGTTCTATCAGGCTATCGGTCAAATCTTGTGACATTTTCTGCCCATTCAGCATTCTCAGGGGGAGGGATTGAAGTCAAAGAGGGAATTTTAAGTTACTGCCTAATGTTTTCAGTCTCAGACCAGTATGTACCAGCGTGCTAGCAGTGCATTTGCTAATATATAATATTCTAATGCTAATTATTAATTTAAAATAAAGTTCTCTTTTTTTTTACTTAGTTATATTACTTACTTATAAGTTCTTCTTACATTGCTGCTAGTCTGATGGTGGACTGGTTGTGTCTTCAGTACACTGTGACCGTGGCATATAATGTCCCAGCAGCAAACAATTCTTTTAATTTCAATAAAAAATAAAAAAAATGCATAAAACTAAACCTGACAATAAGGGCCCTGCCTCCTCCAAGCGCAGCTTCAGCAGACCTATTCATTCCCCAGCTACTACAGGAGCCACAACATCATCAGTTGCAGCCCCCCCCCCCACTACAGACTAAGCCACAACAGCAATAATGGTGCAACACCCTGCCACCAGCGCTAGCAGTAGTTCTAGAGACAGAGGTAGACGGCGTGCTATTTCAGTGGCTGGGGCTAGCAGTCTTGGTGGTAGAACCCCACCCTTCAGAAGCGTTCTTACTTTCTTGAATCTCAGCCACAGCCACCAGCTGAGACAAAAACTAGTGTAACAACTGGCAGAGTGTTTGGAATGTTTGGGTCCCGACCTGCGGCCACTGTTACAGGTAAATGATTTATTACTGAGTCCGACCCACTTAAAAAAAGTAGCACTGTAACTAAACCACTGGAAGTGTCCATAGCCTTAGCCTCCTCCAGTCCCTCCACCCGCGCCTTCAGTGCCACAGTCAGCAGTAGTCCCTAACTAATTTTTTTAGTTTTACCAATAGTGCTGTGCACGAAAATTTGATGTAAAAATTAAAAAAAAAAGTTAAAAAGTGCAAAGAATTACAAAACTGAAGGTAATAAAGCTGATTACAACTTCAAAATGGCCAACATGTTTTTTGTTACATTTCAGACAAAATGTGTCTGAAACTAATGCAACCATGAACGAAAATAAACTAAAACAAAATTACTTTTTTATAAATTCAGATGCAACAAACTGTTTTCTTGTGCACATCGCATATATATAATGCAAAAACAAAAAGAGTCATTTGAAAATTCAATTCACCCTGTACTATATTGCAAACACAATGGGGTCTATTTAACAAGGGCTGAATGGCCCCTGTTCCCCTTGTTTCCGTGCGAGCCTTCAGGCTCGCCGGAAACAGGAGTTAAGAAGCAGCAGTCTTAAGACCGCTGCTCCTAAACGCATACGCCGCCTCTGAGGCAGCGTATAGCAATCTGCCCGATCATGTCCGATCAGGCTGCTTGAAACCCCCTGCTAGCGGCTGATTGCCCGCGAATCTGCAGGGGGCAGTATTGCACCAACAGTTCACAAGAACTGCTGGTGCAATGATAAATGCCGTCAGCGTATGCTGTCAGCATTTATCGATGTGCAGCGGACAAGGTTCGCTATAGCACATTTTTTTATGTTTTACTTTATGAATTTAATGTATTTTTGAAAATATACACTATTTCAAATCTGATGACCTCAACACGTTCCAAAAAAGTTGGGACAGGGGCAATTTAGGACTAATAGAAATGTGACAAGTTGAAATAAGAAGATGATGTGAAACAGATGGGGCAATCGTGTAATCATACAGTAGTATATAAGGACCCTCCAAAACAGGCCTAGTCCTTCAAGAGCAAGGATGGGTCGACGTTCACCAATCTGCCAACAGATGCGACAGCGAATAATCCAACACTTTGAGAAAAACATTGCCCAAAGACAAATCTGTAGGATTTTGGGCATTTCACCTTCTACAGTGTACAATATAATTAAAAGATTCAAAGAATTCTACAAATCTCGGTGCATAAAAGGCAATGCCGAAAACCACTTCTGAATGTTCGTAATCTTCAATCCCTTAGACATCACTATTTCAAAAATCGTCATATGTCTGTAATCCTGACATGGGCTTGGGAATACTTTGGTAAACCTTTGTCAGTCAACACCATTCGCCACTGCATCCACAGATGCAAGTTAAGGCTTTACTATGCAAAGCAAAAGCCATACATTAACACTGTCCAGAAGTGCCGCCGACTTCTCTGGGCTCGGTTTCATCTGACATGGACAGTAGCACAGTGGAATCGTGTTTTGTGGTCCGACGAGTCAACATTTCAAATAGTTTTGTAAAAAAATAGCCGTCATGTTCTCCGGGCCAAAGAGGAAAAGGACCATCCAAGCTGTTATCAGCGTCAGGTCCAAAAGCCAGCATCTGTCATGGCATGTGGGTGTGTCAGTGCCCGTGGCATGGGTAACTCGCACACCTGTGAGGGCACCATTAATGCAGAAAGATATGTATACATTTTAGAGCAACATATGCTGCCATCCAGATGTCGTCTTTTCCAGGGATGTCCCTGCATATTCCAACAGGACAACGCCAAACCACATCCTGCCCGGATTACAAGGACATGGTTGTGTAAGTGCGGGTGCTAGCATGGCCTGCCTGCAGTCCTGACCTGTCTCCGATTGAGAATGTGTGACGCATTATGAAGCACAAAATAAGGCAACAAATGCCCTGTACAGTTGCACAGCTACAGACATGCATAATGGATGAATGGGGGAAAATTTTGCCTGCTAAACTTAAAGGGACTTAATACTCATATGCTAAATCACTTGAAACTGATGCAGTATAACTTTAAAAAGCTGACAGAAAAATATATCCTGAGCATCTCTATGTAAAAAAGGTATTTTTCCTCAGCTCAGCAGAGTAAGTTCAGCTCAGCTGTAGGTAAAAAAAAAAAAAATGAAGAAATGAACAGCAGCCAATCAGCATCAACAGTGCTGAGGTCATGAACTCTTTTACTGTGATCTCATGAGATTTCACTTAACTCTCATGAAATTTCATTGTAAACTTCCTTAAGCTGAATAGAGAAATAAGATGAGAGTGCACGTAAGCTCGCTTCTTCTTCTTCCGCTGTCCCGGGACAGACATGCTAATTTGCTGCTTAGAAGTCCTTTACAATGGGATGTGGCTACTGAGAAACTTTTGAGGTAAAATATCTTTCTTTTTTACATAGAGATGTTCAGGTGATATTTTCTAGTCAGCTTTTTACAGCTATACGGCATCACTTTCAAGTGTTTAAACATTTGGGTATTATGGCCCTTTAACCAACTCGTGTCTTCAATAAGTGTTATTAAAAGAAAAAAGTGATGTTACACAGTGGTAAACAGTTGACTGCCCCCACTCTTTTTATTTTTTGCATTTTCCATAATGTGCTAACTTTTTCGTAATTTAGTCATATTAATATGTAAAAATGTTTGTTAGGAAAAAGTCAAATGTAAAACTTGCCCGCAGCAATTTCTTACTCGTCTGGGACTAATGGAACTGTATGTATATATATATATATATATATATATATATATATATATATATATATATATATATATATATATATATATATATAACTATATTTAAATCAGCACAACCCGTATAATGTGTTTGAGAGTAGTCACAAATATAATGTTCCCTAAACTAGAGATACATTACTAATGGTGCACGGTAGTGGTAGTAATAAGAATTAATAATGCAAAAAAGAGAAAGAGACAACTATTGTCCAGCACTGGACTTTAACTCTATCATAATACACCCCACATTTAAACAGAAAAGCAGGAGAGAGATATTAGCCCTCAGCCAATGCATATTAAAATTTATAATAACAATAGACAACATATATAGATCTATTGCCAGTTAGCAACAGGAACATATCAGCAAATGACATATACATAATCATATGGTTCATACATCAATTCATCTATTATATCGTTCCAAAAGAAATTAGTCAATATTGGTCTCTTGGTACACTTAGTCTCAATATCAAGCGTTCAGGTATCAATATGTCCAATCAAGAAACAAATAAACTAGAGTTCACAAACCACCATTGTTAGTTAAAATGTTAGGCCACAGCATGAAAGCTGTATTTGTAATCCAAAGACATAAAGGTAGCGGTGGTATCCCAAACAATTCTTGGCAACCATATGATTATGTATATGTCATTTGCTGATATGTTCCTGTTGCTAACTAGCAGTAGATCTATATATGTTGTCTATTGTTATAATAAATTTTAATATGCATTGGCTGATGGCCAATATCTCTCTCTCCTGCTTTTCTGTTTAAATGTGGGGTGTATTATGATAGAGTTATAGTCCAGTGCTGGACAATAGTGGTCTCTTTCTCTTGCATTATTAATATATATATATATATATATATATATATATATTGTGACAGAACCCAAGGCATAGTAATGGAAGGTGTCTATATTCCCTCAAAAGTGCTGCAGTGCGGGGTATGGTCTGACAACCCCAGGGAGAATTGTTATGTTTGTTTGCCACATAGAGAAAATATGTGATTTATTTCTGGGTCCCTGAGGTGGAGTATTTGGAGAGTAGGGTGGGCCAGTGCTCCACCCCGCAGTTTGGAGGTAGCACATTATGTCAAAAAGTCCAGTCCAGGAATTCTGTCTGACTCAGCTAGCTACTCACCTGCATGTGGTAATTGACAGCAGGTGCTAATAAAATCCCCAGTCAGGGGTTGAGAGGTAGATTTGCCAGCAGTAAAGGGAAACTGCAAACACTCTCCTGAGAGACTGAGAGGAATTATCTCTAAAGGACAAAGTTTGAAAGGTCTGTGCAATATTACTTTTTTGAAAAGCTACTTAGTGCAGACAGTTGTACTTGTTAGTATGTGCTCAGTAGAGCAAGCCTCTTTTGTTTTGTTTATTTTTATTTTGCCTGTTTTTGCCAGACCTGATAATAAACAGACTGTATTTTATAAAGCTACAACCTTGTGTGGTGTTTCCAGCTTTGAGGACTGTGTGTTTCCAAGATCCCAGGTCACAATATATATAAGCAAATGTTCGTAGGTATATGCACTCTCACCACCGTCCTGCAGCTGCCAGGGTGCTCTTGAGGAATATACAGCAACAAATAAAATGAAGCACTTACTGGACTTTTGTCATCAAGGTGATAAATTTATTTAGTGACGTTTCGGGACCTCTTGCGTCCCTTCTTCTGACAATCAAAAAGTTCAAACAAACAAACTTATAAAGGTCTTCAGCCCCCTCCCCAGAACAAACTCCAATCACAGGAGATCGTGTGCAAAACGAAGGGGCTAAACCATTCTGTTAGCCCAGATCAACAGAATTCATACAAAAAAGAATGTATACAAAACCATACAAATATATGTGTAAAGATGTGTAACAAAAAGGACTTCTATTCTGTGTTATCATATTGATCAAATAAATTAAAAGTAAACAGATGTGTATATACACTGATCCCACAAACCTACTTCTGTCTCCAGACCTAACACACCCCAGATGTGAGTAAATGGATAGATCCAGAGCTTGCGTTATTTCATTGGCAGTAGACCTAATGTGAATGGATATGGGGCGTTGTCAAGGCTACAAATTGTAAATAAATAAATCATAAGGCTACTCTCTTCCTTTCCACGATTGCAATCGGCCCTGTCAGCTACAGATCAAAAACACCCTCAATCCGGACATGACACAAGGTTCACAAATTAAATGATATAACTCACGAGTAAAGCACACAAACCGTTCACCCGATGCACATCATAGTCTAATATGTCTTACCGGGGGCTAAGTCACACTCTCACTCCTCAGACCTGTCAATCCAAGTACGGGATCTACCCCCTTTCACCTGATAGGTCCTCCGAGCCACACCTACTCTCTCATAGGACAAAACCCCACACACCCGCTTCATTAGGAAACGTCACTTTTTGTCAATACAGCAGTTACTATACAGAAACGATCTGATTGAAAGCCTCAAACAAACAACAATCACTGATGCCCAAGAGTGCATAGGAAGAACTCTTACCTCACTACGTACCCGCGCTTTTGAATGGTGGTCTTATTACCACCACACCGTGCAAAGAGAAAATTATTTCAATCCTTTTAATATGCTTTATTAATCAAAGTGCTGTTTATTTTGCTGCAATTGTCCTACCTACCACAACACTAGGGCCATTCAAAAATATTAAACTGAGTCAAAAACTACCTAGTATGATACTAAGGGATAAGTGGACTACTGCATTCTATGGCCTGAGAGTGAGGGAAAAGCATTATTGCTGCTAAGTAGTTAAATGAAAACATTAATCCTTGAAAAAGTGTTTAACAGTATGGTTCCCTACAACCTAACTTGGTCCAATTAAATTTATTTAGTGACATTTCAGGATAGCGTCCCTTCTTCTGACAATCAAAAAGTGCAAACAAACAAACTTATAAAGGCCTACAGCCCCCTTCCCCAGAACAAACTCCAATCACAGGAGATTGTGTGCAAAACTAAGGGGCTAAACCATTCTGTTAGCCCAGATCAACAGAATTCATACGAAAAAGAATGTATACAAAACCATACAAATATATGTGTAAAGATGTGTAAAAAAGGACTCCTATTCTGTGTTATCATATTGATCAAATAAATTAAAAGTGAACAGATGTGTATATAAACTGATCCCACAAACCTACTTCCGTCCCCAGACCTAACACACCCCAGGTGTGAGTGAATGGAATGATCCAGAGCTTGCGTTATTTTATTGGCAGTAGACAATACCACCCACCTAATGTGAATGGATATGGGGCGTTGTCAAGGCTACAAATTGTAAATAAATAAATCATAAGGCTACTCCCTTCCTTTCCACGATTGCAATCGGCCCTGTCAGCTACAGATCAAAAACACCCTCAATCCGGGCATGACACAAGGTTCACGAATCAAATGATACAACTCACGAGTAAAGCAAACAAACCATTCACCCGATGCACATAATAGTCTAATATGTCTTACCGGGGGCTAAGTCACACTCTCACTCCTCGGACCTGTCAATCCAAGTACGGGATCTACCCCCTTTCACCTGATAGGTCCTCCGAGCCACACCTACTCTCTCATAGGACAAAACCCCACACACCCACTTAATTAGGAAACGTCACTATTTGTCAATACAGCAGTTACTATACAGAAACGATCTGATTGAAAGCTTCAAAAAAACAACAATCACTGATGCCCAAGAGTGCATAGGAAGAACTCTTACCTCACTACGTGCCCGCGCCCTTAATAAGATGCCAATCAGCATGGGATAACGATCCACCACCAAACTCTTAAACATATAGCAAAATAATCAGGGTACTACTTCCCTTATGCCTGTATATGAGCCACCCACAATAAGCACTGGCCACTACATCATAACAAATAAAGAAAGAAAGATAAATCAGACATAGGCAATATCAATAAATCCTCCTGGATCAAGCCCCACTGAATAAAGTATCATCCCAGTACGATTTCAATAATATCTCCTATGAAACCGCTAAATCCTATTAAGAGATACAGTATAGCTTACGATGTGCTGTACACACATCATAATGCTTTCTTACTGAGCACCTCAATCTGAGGCCGTCCCTCTAAAACTGATAGGTGCCTCCAAGACACCCCTTAAGTTTCATAGGTCAAACATAAAACAGACATGTTTCCGACAACGGTCACCATAGTAACACTGTAATCATATGTCATGTAGGTTGGTGCAATCACCTATATATTACTAATCAGCCAATTGTGCATGAGTCCAAGGTAAGATCAGTGTGGCACTACTCATCAAGCCAGCTCCTATACATAAAGGGCCGACCAATAGGGGACCTCTATTATTGGGACATATCCCAAAATCATCATAATAAATGGCCAATCACAAAGAGCCCCATTGTGTAACGAGACACAGGAAGGGGTAAAACAAAATGAAACAAGAACACACAAAAAAAGCACAAAAACACCCGGCCCCTAGGGCAGGAACTTCAGATACATTAATACCATATAAATAAATAATACACCTAAAACACATAAAAAACATAAAAATTCAGAGGGTGAGAGAACCCTACCTAGGCAACACCATCAATGCACAAATGAATCAAAATGATTAAATAAAATAACCTGCTGAAGACACAGCGTTCCAGGTCTGACAGTATTCCGATTCTGACAGCGGAATTACATTTACATTTTTGAAAGCCGGCGATGAAAAGCTGGCTGAAAAAAAAAATTAAAAACAAAATAACCTGCTTCCACACACCAACCTTAGTCAACATACCCACACACTCAAGGACATAAGTAGGCACGGGGACGGAGTCGTGGGATCAGCCTAAATGTATGTAAATGGATAAAATGTGATAGAGTAGAGTGCACAGTGTATACATAAAACCAATTAAAATACAAATGTAGCAATATAATTAAAAACAAATATGCCTATCCTTGCAGAGCTAGACACTGGTTCCAAAATATAGAACCAATAGTGTATAATCATAGACAGAGACACATTCGGTGGGGGTTAAGTTGGTAAGTTCCCACGGGAATAGGGCCCTCAATCCCTCCTGTATGTGTTTGTAAATTTTATCCTGTCTTTTACAAGTCTTGTATTGTTTTATTTAAATGAATTGTATCCATGGACAGCGCTGCGGAATATGTTGGCGCTTCATAAATAAAGTATAATAATAATAATACCTAGAGCCCCAAATAAACTAGAAGCAGATACATCAGTGGGATTGTATTCCAATGCATAATGGAATCATTTACTCTCATATGAAAAATAGATCAAGTTGTGGACTCTCATCAGTTCAAAAATGACCACCTTATGTCATTAAGGTCATTCATCTAAGGAACGCACAAGGGACACACAGTGGCTGATTTAAGATTCCGTCTAATTGACCATTTGCCAATCTTGACAAGAGGTGGTAATAGGGCAAGGTTATTGTTACAGAAAGAAGCCAGTTGGATTCATGAGTTGGGAACCCTGGCACCGAGAGGCCTTAATGTACATTCAGGCTGGCAAGCGTTCCTTGGATGAATGACCTTAATGACATAAGGTGGTCATTTTTGAACTGATGAGAGTCCACAACTTGATCTATTTTTCATATGAGAGTACATGATTCCATTATGCATTGGAATACAATCCCACTGATGTATCTGCTTCTAGTTTATTTGGGGCTCTGAGTATCAACTTAACCCCCACTGAATGTGTCTGTGCCTATGATTATACACTATTGGTTCTATATTTTGGAACCAGTGTCTAGCTCTGCAAGGATAGGCATATTTGTTTTTAATTATATTGCTACATTTGTATTATAATTGGTTTTATGTATACACTGTGCACTCTATCACATTTTATCCATTTACATACATTTAGGCTGATCCTACGACTCCGTCCCCGTGCCTACATATGTCCTTGAGTGTGTGGGTATGTTGACTAAGGTTGGTGTGCGGTAGCAGGTTTTTTTTTTATTATTATTTAATTATTTTTATTCATTTGTGCATTGATGGTGTTGCCTAGGTTTTTATGTGTTTTAGGTGTATTATTTATTTATATGGTATTAATTTTTCTGAAGTTCCTGCCCTAGGGGGCGGGTGTTTTTGTGCTTTTTTGGTGTTTTTGTTTACCCTGCTGGGTATCGCTATTCTCCCTCATCCGTAAGCCGGCCGCGTCTGTGTGACGTCATCTCTCGGAGCCCCAGAGTGTTCGGACGGACGCCAGTGCAGCGTGTTGACGGCTGCATGCTTGTGGGAGCAGACTCCAAGCAGGGATACGGCGTACCGCAGAGAGCCCAGGAGTGAGGTCTCCCAAACCGCTCTCCACTCAAGGTGCATGGAGAAGGAGCAAAAGTGCCAAGGGCCGTGAAGAGAGGGTAAGTCCCATTGTGGGTCTACAGAACAGCGGGGACATTGACACATAACGTGTGATCGCAGAAAACAGAGTACCAGCTAGTTTTATAATTTCTACACCTAAAAGAGACGCATATGTGTGCCCCAAAGGGTCGCCTCTTTATTGGGGTTATCTTTATTGATATTATTATGGTGTTTGGCTACACTAGACCCTGAGACCGACAGTCCTGCCTTTGGATTTTCGGAACTTCCACACAACAGTGTTCTCTTTCCTGCCCCTATGAGGATTTTCACTAGAACTTTTTATTAATCGGCTGTAATTAACAGAGACTTGATTGCAACTATTTTTGAAATTTTTGGTCTATGGATTACATACACGGAGGTCACGATAACACTCTCCACCTGATTGTTTTGGTCACACCTGTTGAATAACCTTTATTGATTGATCACAGCATCCAAATACTGACTGTTTTCATATTAGTCTAATGGACTTTTTGCTACAACACTATGTTTTGTTTGTCTAATGATCCATTATAATGTCTATGCTTTATGTGGTTTATTGACTGCCTAAGTCAGATTCCTGTCTTTCCGGAATTACTGTCTGTGCTGCACCATCAGGCCAGTTCATGGAGTTCCCTTATTAAGTATTAATCAACTCTTTGTCAGTTCATTGAACATAAACCTGGGGGCCTTAGGGTGCAACACTTTTTGGTAAACGGTTTAAATCTATGGTCTTAAATTTATAATAGAAATTTTCCACATTTTCACATTTAGGATTTAAGACTTGTAATTCTGATTTTTGAGAAGACTAATAGGATTGATTTAAAATCATTTAAGAAAGGGAAGGTATCAGTTCCTATGATTTATTGGCTGGGGTAACCTCTTGAGTTACTTAAGGAAGGCTAATTCTTCCCTTGCAATAAGTGCACATGTTTTCCAGTGTTATACTTTGACATTGTGTAAAACCTGGTCCACAATTTTTCCCCCCACCCTTCCTCTTTATTCATTTCTTCTCCTGTTTGTTTGTTGTTTGTTGATATGTTACATCATAAGGGTACCAGTAGTCACTCTTAGCTAAATACTATCCGGGTTATTCTAATACCACAGTGGTTAAAGATTAGATTGAGATTTAGCTTATTGCTTATTGCACAGCACCGGTAATTTATTCAATATAATTGTTTATAGGTTAATAACCACGCTATTTACACATCTCCACTATGGAAGTGGAAACAGTAAATGAAGTAGGGGAATTTTTTTCCTTAATTTCTACTCATGAGAGAGGAAGCTGTGTACAGGATTTAGATGACATCTTCTGTACAGATAGATCCAAATTCCCTCTAGCTAAGTTATTTGAAGAGGTTGAGTTCCTACTCATTAAGGAGAACAAGCTAAGGTGGGATATCATGACATTAAACAAATATCATGAATTAAAAATTATTCCCAGGGGCCTTAGGATAAATAAATTTCCAACGTTCCAGACAGATGACACAGAATTCATCAATGAATGGAACATTATCCTCTCAGACTTTTCCCTCCGTTTAATATTGTTATTGGTTTAGTTTAAAACCAAAGCTCTCAATACTGTAATCCAACAAATAGAATTACTACAAGTTGAGCTTAACCTAAGGAGGAGTGCCTTGGAGTTTGCCAAATATGATGGCATTTTGAAACAAACTATAGCTGAAACCAAGGCACTCTTGATAGAGGTTAAGCACAAGAAGTACTTAAGGGATCAGTCCGACTACGATAATAATCGGATTTTTGTTTGGAACAGAAAAGATCGGTCTGAAGGCCGACGAGCCTACAATAGAACAAGAGGCAGAGGAAGGGGCAGAGGTAGAGGCAACAATCACAATAGCAATAGAAGTCATAAGAACAGGAATAGTTCAAATATGGATTCTTTGGAAAATGACTCTGGAAGTAAGAAAGTCACTTTCTCTGAAAGTGAGGCGGAGTCATACGATGACAGTTCTGCGTCAGGTGGGGAGGATTCTGTTGGCAACTCCTTCCCAACTGCACAGAACTTAGTAGGAGAATTAGTGGTTAAACCAAAGACAAAACCAAAGGAGGTACAGCCTATTCTCAAGAAACAACAAAAAACAGGAGGGTCTAAATATATACCTGACATTACACAAGAGAGACACAGAGATATGCCTAGCCTGAACCAGGAGGATAGGGCAGATCTTGAACAGGTTTTTTTCCCTCCCCCAGACCAAGCCAGAAGGAGGGGGTCGAGGGAGAGGGGTCTTAGAGGGCCATGGAGGTCAGAACAGATATCCAACCCGAAGAGGGAGATTCAGAAACAAATACCAATAGAGAGCAATGTTATAAATCTGTCAGATTATACACTTACTGAGATTGAATTAAAAGTGTTAAATTTGGGTCTGGGTTTTATCCCCTCACAAAGTTTCAATCTTTTTAACACTTTAATCGATGTTAATAAACTTATCAGGGGACTTACGTTGAAAAAATATTTTTATCACAGTACAACAGAAGAAATGGCACACTACAGCAGGGGGGATCAGGCCAGAGAGACAGCCACGGGGAATACATTGTCTTTTATTGAGGCATGTGATATTGCCACAATGGAAGATCTGTGGCAGGAAGGAATGGTGGAGGACCACCCATCATGTATACAGGCACCGAGATTTAAAAGTGATTCCAGGTTTTACCCCATTCAGTGTAGGGGCAACACCTTGGAAACCTTTCAAGCAAGAGTAGAAAGGGACCTGACATCACTACACCGGACCACCCAGGCTGGCTTACATAATTTGAATGCCAAGGAAAGGAGGGCCTTGAAGAAAATTCAAAATAATACTGATTTGGTCATCAGAAATGCCGACAAGGGTGGTTCCGTTGTGGTGATGTCCAGGACACAATTTATCTCAGAAGCTGAAAGACAATTGGGTAATGTTAAATTCTATCAGAAATTAGGTGGGGATCCCACTATTAGATTTAAAAGAGAATTAGCCCAATTGTTAGATGATGGTAAGGATTTGGGGATCTTGGATGAGTCTACCTGTGACTTCCTCTTGGTGGACAATCCAGTGATGCCCATATTTAATCATTTACCTAAAGTTCATAAATCATTAGAGGAGGTCACAGGTAGACCCATTGTCAGTGGCATAGGGTCACTATTGGAGAGAACCTCTCAATGGCTGGATGGTAAGCGGACTGACCAGTTTTCTCCAAGATACCACCCATGTCTTAAATCTTATGAAAGATCTCGACTGGGAGGAATCTGACGTGTGGCTACACCTCGATACCCCATGACAAAGGTCTGGAGGCTATCCATTTTTTTCTACAGAGAACTGGCTATACGGATGAGTACATACAGTATATTTTGAGGATGCTAAAGTTCCTTTTGTCACATAACTATTTTTCTTTTGAGGGGGCTTTCTACCTCCAGAGGTGCGGGACAGCTATGGGTGCCAAATTTGCACCCTCTTTCGCCAACCTATACATGGGGTGGTGGGAGCTGTCCCGCATCTATGGGGGTGGAAACCCCTTCCGACAGTCTATACGTTTTTACAAACGTTATATAGATGATCTGCTCCTGGTGTGGAGGGGTGCTGAATGCCAGGCTATGGAATTTGTGGCCTGGTTAAATTCAAACGATGTGGGTTTGGAGTTCACTTATGAACTCAATAAAATCAGGATCAACTTTTTGGATTTAACCTTGATCGGTATTCCTAATGTAGGAATAGAAACAGAGGTTTACAGAAAACCGATAACAGGTAACACGCTCCTCCATGCCAGGAGCAGTCATCCTAAACAAGTGTTTAGGTCTCTGGCAAAAGGACAGTTCTCGAGACTTAAGAGGAACTGCAGTAATCCTCTTAGGTACGAGACACATGCAAACCAATTAACTGAACGTCTACTAAACAGGGGCTACAATTACCATGTTATAGACAAGACTAGACAGGAGGTGGCCAAAATAGACAGAGGTACATTGTTATAAAAATCAGATACTACTAAAAAACTAACTAATAGAGGAATCTTCTTTACAACGGATTATAGCATGCAATACCATCAAATTTGCAACATTATACAAAAAAACTTTAGATTATTGGCAGCAGATGGGGCTTTGGAGGAAACAGTCAAAAAAGGATATAAATGCTCCTTTAGAAAAGGAGTATCCTTGGGCAATATTCTGGCACCCACACAACTCAAGGATTCCCAAAGGGGTGACCAGAGCTCATGGTTACGTTTTAAAGGGGTCTATAAATGTCACAACATCTCTTTGTCATGAATTGGATCTGCTCATTGCCGTGTCGCCGCGGCTCACAGATCCCCTCTGTATCACGTCACGTTGCCTAGCAACGTGACGCGGTATCTGGCTCTCCTCCTGACGTCAGAGTCTCCCTGCCTTCAAATCTCGGCGGGAGATCTGAATTGGCGCCCGTTTGTTTTCTCTGTTCATTCTCCCGGACCGGACCTGTGTGAGTAATTCTTTTTGTCTCCCTTGCCTGAATCCTTGCCTGAATACTCTCTGCCAGTTTGCCTAACCTGCTAATATGGATTTTATGTTTGTTTACTAACCTGCATACAAGGACATTTGCTTTATCTAACCTGCTTAAAGGAACATTTGCTTTATTCAAACCTGATAAAAGGAATCTCTGTTTGTTTTCTAACCTGCTTAAAGGGACATTTACTTTATCCAAACCTGCAAAAAGGAACCTCAGTTTGTTTACTAAACCTGCTTAAAGGGACATTTGCTTTATCCAAACCTGCTAAAAGGAATCTTTGTTTATTTACTAACCTGCTTAAAGGGACATTTGCTTTATCCAAACCTGCTAAAAGGAATCTTTGTTTATTTACTAACCTGCTTAAAGGGACATTTACTTTATCCAAACCTGCAAAAAGGAACCTCAGTTTGTTTACTAAACCTGCTTAAAGGGACATTTGCTTTATCCAAACCTGCTAAAAGGAATCTTTGTTTATTTACTAACCTGCTTAAAGGGACATTTACTTTATCCAAACCTGCTAAAAGGAATCTCAGTTTGTTTACTAAACCTGCTTAAAGGGACACTTGCTTATCCAAACCTGCTAAAAGGAATCCTTGTTTATTTACTAACCTGCTTAAAGGGACATTTGCTTTATTACTTGCTAAAGGAATTTCACTTAGTTTATTTATCTTCTTAAAAGGACATTTGCTTTCTTCAATCCTGAGTGGGTCACGTCCAGGATATTTCTCAGTGTGCTAGCGTGTGTTTTTTACTTTTCACGCTAGCAGTTGGGTTGAATCCTGAGCTGGTCCTTTACGGCTGACATTACAAACGGGCCATAAAAATGGACCCCACTGAATTATCCATGGCCGTGACCCACCAGGGACAGTTATTGGGATCTCATGCTACCCACTTACAATCCTTGGACGCAAAGTTGGATCAGATAACTATTTTACTTCAGAATATGGCTGCTCCTATACCTCCTAATCCTATTCCTTTGGATCCCTCTCCCCCTACGAATCCTACCAATCAGACACAAGCTCAGCTCAGTCCCAGGATACCTCTTCCGGACAAATATGATGGGAATCCTGAGGATTGTAGGGGTTTTTTGAATCAGTGTCGCCTTCATTTTCGGAATAGTCCAGTTCTCTTTGCAACTCCCTCCTCTAGAATCACTTTCCTTATATCCTTAATGAAAGGTAGAGCCTTAGCCTGGGTATCACCTTTGCTTGAAAAGAATGATCCAATACTCCAGGATGTGGAAACATTTCTCTCTGTCTTTTCAAATGTCTTCGATAAGCCAGGGAGGTCTGCCGCGGCTGAAGCTTCTCTTCTAGACTTACGACAAGGTGGTCAACCTGTATCTCAATATGCCATTGAATTTCGCACTCTAGCTTCTGAGACTACCTGGAATCAGGGAGCTCTTAGAGCAGCTTTTCGCAAAGGACTCTCTGAACGTCTTAAAGATGAGTTGGTCTATCGTGAAATCCCAGAATCTCTAGAGGCTCTGATAAATCTTTGCATTTGTCTCGATTCCAGATACCGCGAACGCCAACAAGAAAGAGAGAGAAATCAGAAAGCTTCTAATCGTCCTTTTCGTCTGGTACCTCGTATCTCTAACCCTTTAACTCCCGCTTCTCCACCTTCCGATCAGACTGAACCAATGGAAATTGGCACCATTAGATTAACTGAAACTGAACGTCTGAGGAGACGATCTCTTGGACTGTGTTTATACTGTGGCCTTAAAGGACATTTATTAAAAGATTGTCCTACCAGACCGGTAAAAGCCAGGGCTTAACTTCTGTCCAGGGAACTAAGTTAAGCCAAATAGGATCTCATTCCCTCAATAATAAACTTTTTGTTCCGGTTACTCTTCAAATTGGAGGAGACAGGATTCATACTCAAGCTCTTATTGACTCTGGTGCTGGAGGAGTCTTCATCGATTCCACATTTGTAACTACTCACTCTATTCCATTAAGCAAAAAGGAATATTCTATTCCAGTCTCCACTGTTAGTGGAGATCCTTTGGGTCCCGGACTTATCCAGTTTGCTACTAGACCCATTCTCTTTTCTGTTGGAATTCTTCATTCAGAGACAATATGTTTTGATGTAATCTCGACTCCTCAATTTCCCATAATATTGGGTCTTCCCTGGCTCCAGTTACATAATCCTGTATTCTCCTGGACTCAAGGCGAACTCATTTCCTGGGGATATTCTTGTCAAAATAGGTGTCTTCAGATTCCCACGAAAGTGCCTCTCACCATTGCTCTCACTATTGACACCTCTGGGTCGTTACCCACACCTTATCAAGATTACGTTGATGTTTTTTCCAAGAAAGAAGCAGAACGTCTTCCCCCACATCGTACTTTTGATTGCCCCATTGATCTACTTCCTGGGGCAACCTACCCTCGTGGCAAGACGTATCCGCTCTCAAGGCCAGAGAATGTTGCCTTAGAGGAATATATCCAAGATAGTTTGGCTAGAGGTTTTATTCGACCTTCCTCTTCTCCTCTTGGGGCTGGTTTCTTTTTTGTGGGAAAGAAGGATGGAGGACTGCGACCTTGTATTGATTATCGGGGTTTGAATCAAATCACAGTCAAGAATAGTTACCCTCTGCCTCTTATTCCTGAACTGTTCACTTATCTTCAAGGAGCTACAATATTTACCAAACTAGACCTTCGTGGTGCTTATAACCTTATTCGCATGCGCAAAGGAGACGAATGGAAGACAGCCTTTAACACTCGATTTGGGCATTATGAATATCTGGTTATGCCTTTTGGGCTGTGTAATGCCCCTGCTGTTTTTCAACACTTCGTCAATGAGATCTTTCGGGATTTTTTGAACTCCTTCGTCATTATCTACCTTGACGATATTTTAATTTTTTCTCACAATTATCAAGATCATGTACACCATGTCAGGAAGGTTTTGCAACGGTTACGAGACAATCATCTATTCGCCAAATTGGAGAAATGTTCATTTCATCAAAAATCCATACCCTTCTTGGGTTATGTAATATCTGAATCTGGATTTGAAATGGATCCGAATAAACTTTCTTCCATTTTGGATTGGCCTAGACCTGATTCTCTTAAGGCTCTACAACGGTTTCTTGGCTTCGCCAATTATTACAGGAAATTTATCAAAGGATTTGCTACTATTACTTCTCCTCTCACGTCACTCACTAGAAAGGGGCAAGATTGTAAAGAGTGGTCCCCAGAGGCTATTAAGGCCTTTGAGTCTCTCAAAAAGGCCTTTTCTTCTGCACCCATACTCCGTCACCCAAATCCGGATTTTCAATTTATCCTAGAAGTGGATGCTTCTTCTGTTGCTGCTGGTGCTGTTCTTTCCCAACGAATACCTGACACGGGTAAGATTCATCCTGTAGGTTTCTTTTCCAAGAAATTTACTTCTTCTGAATTAAATTATGACGTTGGCAATAAGGAATTATTAGCCATCAAGATGGCTCTGGACGAATGGAGGCATTGGTTGGAGGGTACTACCTTTCCATTTTCCATACTCACGGATCATAAAAATCTTCTTTATCTCCAAACTGCCAAACGATTGAATTCCAGACAAGCTCGTTGGTCTTTATTCTTTTCACGTTTTAATTACAATCTTTCCTATATACCTGGTTCTAAGAATATAAAAGCAGATGCCTTATCCAGGCAGTTTCAATCTACCTCTACTCCAGAATCTGGTACCATACTTCATCCACAAGAAGTCATAGCTCAATTATCAACCTCTTGTTTACAGGAGTTACAGTCTGCTCAAAAGGATCTTCCTTCTTCCTTTAAATCTCCTGACGGTTTATTATTTGTTCCTGAACGTCTCCGTCCTAAGATTCTCCATTGGGCTCATGATAGTCCTCTCTCTGGACATCCTGGCGTCAGTAACACGACTCGGAATCTTAAACAGTATGTCTGGTGGCCTACTCTCTCTCAAGATGTTAAAGATTATGTCTCAGTTTGCACTCAATGTGCTACAAATAAAGCTCCTCGTCAACTCCCTTCTGGTTTACTTCAACCTTTACCCATTCCTCACCAGCCTTGGACCCATCTATCTATGGATTTTATTACAGACCTTCCTCTTTCTGCCGGAAACAACACTATTTTAGTGGTGGTTGACAGGTTTACGAAGTCTGCCCATTTCATTCCTTTGCCTGGTCTTCCATCTGCCAAGGGACTTTCTGAGCTTTTCCTTTTGCATATCGTGAGATTACATGGTTTTCCTTTGGACATCGTCTCCGATAGAGGGGTACAATTTGTTTCTCGGTTCTGGAAATGGCTCTGCAAACATTTTGGCACTACAATCTCTTTATCAACCTCTCATCATCCACAGTCTAATGGTCAAACCGAGAGAGTAAACCAATGTCTGGAGACTTACCTTAGACATTATGTGGACCATCATCATTCTAATTGGACTCGTTATCTTCCTTTAGCGGAGTTGGCCCATAATGCTCGTTACAATTCATCTCTTCAGTCTTCTCCCTTTTTTGCAGCTTATGGATTTCAACCCAGAACATTTCCTCTGTATACTTCCTCTTCTGAAAATCCTGCTTCTGATCAAACTGCTCGGAGATTAACTCGACATTGGCGTAAAATACGTGATCTTCTTTCCAAAGCTTCTAAAAGATACAAGTTTTTTGCTGATCGCAGACGGAAGAAGGCTCCTAATTTTCGTCCTGGAGACAAGGTGTGGATTTCTACTCGTCACCTTCATCTCAAACAACCTTCTATCAAATTGGGGCCTCGATATGTGGGTCCTTTCCGAATACTGGGTCAAGTTTGTTCTACTGCATATCGAGTTGCTCTTCCCAAGACTCTCAAAGCTCACCCTGTGTTCCATGTTTCTCTCCTGAAACCGGTGAAATCTAATAGATTTTCTAAATCTCTGCCCAAACCTCCGCCTCTCTTGGTACAGGGACAGCCTGAGTTTGAGATTGCTCACATTCTGGATTCCAAACTTCGTGGCAAGAAACTATACTATCTCATCCATTGGAAGGGTTATCCGGTCACGGAACGGACTTGGGAACCAGCCCGGCATGTTCACGCCCCTGCTTTGATTAAAGCCTTTCACAAAGCTTATCCTGCTAGGCCTGGTCCTGTCCCCCGGAGGGGTCCTTGAGAGGGGGGTGCTGTCATGAATTGGATCTGCTCATTGCCGTGTCGCCGCGGCTCACAGATCCCCTCTGTATCACGTCACGTTGCCTAGCAACGTGACGCGGTATCTGGCTCTCCTCCTGACGTCAGAGTCTCCCTGCCTTCAAATCTCGGCGGGAGATCTGAATTGGCGCCCGTTTGTTTTCTCTGTTCATTCTCCCGGACCGGACCTGTGTGAGTAATTCTTTTTGTCTCCCTTGCCTGAATCCTTGCCTGAATACTCTCTGCCAGTTTGCCTAACCTGCTAATATGGATTTTATGTTTGTTTACTAACCTGCATACAAGGACATTTGCTTTATCTAACCTGCTTAAAGGAACATTTGCTTTATTCAAACCTGATAAAAGGAATCTCTGTTTGTTTTCTAACCTGCTTAAAGGGACATTTACTTTATCCAAACCTGCAAAAAGGAACCTCAGTTTGTTTACTAAACCTGCTTAAAGGGACATTTGCTTTATCCAAACCTGCTAAAAGGAATCTTTGTTTATTTACTAACCTGCTTAAAGGGACATTTGCTTTATCCAAACCTGCTAAAAGGAATCTTTGTTTATTTACTAACCTGCTTAAAGGGACATTTACTTTATCCAAACCTGCAAAAAGGAACCTCAGTTTGTTTACTAAACCTGCTTAAAGGGACATTTGCTTTATCCAAACCTGCTAAAAGGAATCTTTGTTTATTTACTAACCTGCTTAAAGGGACATTTACTTTATCCAAACCTGCTAAAAGGAATCTCAGTTTGTTTACTAAACCTGCTTAAAGGGACACTTGCTTATCCAAACCTGCTAAAAGGAATCCTTGTTTATTTACTAACCTGCTTAAAGGGACATTTGCTTTATTACTTGCTAAAGGAATTTCACTTAGTTTATTTATCTTCTTAAAAGGACATTTGCTTTCTTCAATCCTGAGTGGGTCACGTCCAGGATATTTCTCAGTGTGCTAGCGTGTGTTTTTTACTTTTCACGCTAGCAGTTGGGTTGAATCCTGAGCTGGTCCTTTACGGCTGACACTCTTGTAAGGCATGTGAGCATGTCATAACAGGCGAAGGCTTTAAAAGCGAAGTAACCAATAGAACCTATAGTCACAGTAGTTGTATGAACTGTCGAAGTAAATATACCGTTTACTTGGCAGGTTGTCGAGATTGTCACCTACAGTATGTAGGTATGACGACAAGAGAGACGCGTGAACGCATTAGGGAGCACCTCGTAGATATTAAAAACAATGTCCTGACTACCCCTATGGTGCAACACTTCAGTGTGGTCCATAATAAACAGGTGGATAGTTTTAAATGGACTATCATTGAAATAGTTAATACAAATAAAAGAGGGGGAGATAGAGATCAGACTCTAGCAAAGCGTGAGGTATTCTGGATTTTTCACCTTCAGACCAGGTACCCAAAGGGTCTAAATTCATCATGTGATCTCATAAATTTCTGGAAGTAATGGTGACCTCTGCAAGAGAAGTGAGATACACAGGTTACACACCTTGCCATTTTTATAGACATAGGATATTTTATTGATAAATTAGCATATGGATTGTTAATCTAACAAGCTTTTTGGTATATATATTTGAAACCAGGATAATTTTGGCGGTAGGAACCTGTGCACCTCACTTATATTTATATTTACATTTTTATTCTATGTTTGAATTTTATATTCTATGTTAGAATTTAATTGGACCAAGTTAGGTTGTAGGGAACCATACTGTTAAACACTTTTTCAAGGATTAATGTTTTCATTTAACTACTTAGCAGCAATAATGCTTTCCCCTCACTCTCAGGCCATAGAATGCAGTAGTCCACTTATCCCTTAGTATCATACTAGGTAGTTTTTGACTCAGTTTAATATTTTTGAATGGCCCTAGTGTTGTGGTAGGTAGGACAATTGCAGCAAAATAAACAGCACTTTGATTAATAAAGCATATTAAAAGGATTGAAATAATTTTCTCTTTGCACGGTGTGGTGGTAATAAGACCACCATTCAAACGCTGTACAAGTGTTTAAAAAATAAGAAATATTGTTAATGAGTATTTGCATATATGTCATAGATAAATCTAGGGGACATTTCTGGTAGCTATCTCTACTAAAGGTAATTTTAAGTTTTTGCAATCATAGTCTAAATGGTACATGTAAATTGCTTTTCAGATGTTTGACTGAGTGACAATGCAATATCAAACAGGTATTTTACACACCAGACAAACTGGACAGCAATCAAATAGTTAAACTGAAACATGAACCCTAGCAAATCAAATTGTTTTACACCTCTTAAAAAGCCCATTAGTGAGAAGGTGGTCAGCAAGCTATGAGTACGGCATTCCAGCCGAAACGCGTAAGCTTTGGACACTAAGGGCATGTTTTTGTCTATCATACACATGTATGCTTTTATGGATTAATAAAAGATAAGCAGTTTTTAACTGCAGCTCCGGACTACTTGTTTTTTCTTAAATAAATTTATCACCTTGATGACAAAAGTCCAGTAAGTGCTTCATTTTGTTTGTTGCTATATATATATATATATATATATATATATATATATATATATATATATATATATATATATATATATATATATATATATATATATATAGTCAGTAAGTATTTTGACTTGCGCCGTACAAGACGCAAATATTAAATCTGCTTTTAAAAGTTTCTCCTGGTGTATTTCAGTGGCTGCTATATCTGGGATTTCCACTATCACCAGTGGAAAGGATGATGAAAGAATGTAGTTGAGGTGTCCAGATTCAGCGCTCAGAGAAGGGAGAAAAACACGAAACAAAAAAACAGAATGTAAGCACTAGTTTGATGTGGATAATAAGAATAAAGAATAATGCTCACCTTATTTAACCTCAAACATGTGAGGTATGTTGATTACACGGAGGGTATGTTAATTCCTATCTGTATTAAAGATGTTACTTTTTCATCAACCTTTTGGAGTATGGTGTTCCTCTCATCAGCCTCCTGGAGTATGCTATTCGCTCCTTCTTCTGTCCTCTGAGCAGGCGGACAGACATCGCCGGAAATCAACCCAATCGAGTACGATCGGGTTGATTGACACCCCCTGCTGGCGGCCCATTGGCCGCGAGTCTGCAGGGGGAGGCGTAGCACAAGCAGCTCTTGTGAGCTGCTGGTGCAATGCTGAATACCGTGAGCGTATTGCTCGCCGTATTCAGCGAGGTCTGGCAGACCTGATCCGCACTGTCGGATCAGGTCCGCCAGACCTTGATAAATACAGGCCTATGTCTGTATTACTCTGAAGACTCTAAATAGCTCTTTTTTCAACCATATTGACACATTACCTCTGCCCTGTTTTGTTATTTTAATTTGCTCACCCAAACACATCATTTTATATTCTACCTTTTTTTGATAGGCATTTATATAAACCCCTCAGTGTTGAATCAGATAAAAATCTGAATTCTTCTCCACCCCTCCTTTTCCCCTATTATTTCAAAAATGTACTCCAAAAGCAGCAGATTTCAAAACCATTCCGCTACCTCAACCACTATTAATGCAACACACATTGAAAAACACCCTGAGGGCCGCCACCTTTTACTAACCGGGTTACTATATTGCCATCAAATAACATTAATCACTGTCTATGTGTTTGTGTTTAGCTGTAATTTTCCTCTTACTCATTTACTGTACCCGCACATATTATATACCGTTTTTCTCGCCATTAAATGGACTTTCTAAAGATACCATTATTTTCATCATATCTTATAATTTACTATAAAAAAAATTATAAAATATGAGGAAAAAATGGAAAAAACACACTTTTTCTAACTTTGACCCCCAAAATCTGTTACACATCTACAACCACCAAAAAACACCCATGCTAAATAGTTTCTAAATTTTGTCCTGATTTTAGAAATACCCAATGTTTACATGTTCTTTGCTTTTTTTGTAAACTATAGGGCCATAAATACAAGTAGCACTTTGCTATTTCCAAACCATTTCTTTTCAAAATTAGTGCTAGTTACATTGGAACACTGATATCTTTCAGGAATCTCTGAATATCCATTGACATGTATATATTTTTTTTTAGTAGACAACCCAAAGTATTGATCTAGGCCCATTTTGGTATATTTCATGCCTCCATTTCACCGCCAAATGCAATCAAATACAAAAAATCATTCACTTTTCACAAATTTTTTCACAAACTTTTGGTTTCTAACTTAAATTATTTACAAACAGCTTGTGCAATTATGGCATAAATGGTTGTAAATTCTTCTCTGGGATCCCCTTTGTTCAGAAATAGCAGACATATATGACTTTGGCGTTGCTTTTTGGTAATTAGAAGGCCGCTAAATGCCACTGCGCACCACACGTGTATTATGCCCAGCAGTGAAGGGGTTAATTAGGGAGCATGTAGGGAGCTTTTTGGGGTAGTTTTAGCTTTAGTGTAGTGTAGTAGACAACCCCAAGTATTGATCTAGGCCAATTTTGGTATATTTCATGCCACCATTTCACCGCCAAATGCGATCAAATTAAAAAAAAACGTTAATTTTTTCTCAATTTTAGGTTTCTCACTGAAATTATTTACAAACAGCTTGTGCAATTATGGCACAAATGGTTGTAAATGCTTCTTTGGGATCCCCTTTGTTCAGAAATAGCAGACATATATGGCTTTGGCATTGCTTTTTGGTAATTAGAAGGCCTCTAAATGCCGCTGCGCATCACACGTGTATTATGGCTAGCAGTGAAGGGGTTAATTATGTAGCTTGTAGGGAGCTTGCAGGGTTGATTTTATCTTTAGTGTAGAGCTCAGCCTCCCACCTGAAACATCAGACCCCCTGATCCCTCCCAAACAGCTCTCTTCCCTCCCCCACAATTGTCCCCGCCATCTTAAGTACTGGCAGAAACTCTGCCAGTACTAAAATAAAAGGTATTTGGCCCTTTTTAAAAAAAAAAAAAAAAAAGCATATTTACATATGCTGATGTGTAGGATCCCCTCTTAGACCCCAACCTCACTGATCCCCCACCAAACAGCTCTCTAACCCTTCCCTTCTGCCTTAATGGGCGCCATCTTGGGTACTGGCAGCTGTCTGCCAGTACCCAGTTTTGTAAAAAAATGTGCCTTTTTTTTTTAAAAATGCACTTTTCTGTAGTGTAGCTTCCCCCCCCCCACCAAGACCAACCCCCAACCCCTTCCAGATCCCTTAGATTACATTTTTAATATTTAAATTTTATTAGTTTTTTTAACTTTTAACTTTTTTTTTTCTGTAGTGTAGCGGTTCCCACCCGCTCCCGCCCCGTGCATGCGCCTGCCCACCACCCCCTGTGCACGCGCGCGCTCCTGTGCGCGCCCCCGTAGGCCCCGCCCCCGATCCCGCCCCCCTTCACTCCACACAGAACATCGATGGCCGCCCATCCGCCTCCCACGTAAGCTCCCACCCACCAACGATACCGGCCATCGATGTCCGGTGCAGAGAGGGCCACAGAGTGGCTCTCTCTGCATCGGATGGCCAAGGGGGGTTATTGCAGGATGCCTCCATATCAAGGCATCACTGCAATAACCGGAAAGCAGCTGGAAGCGAGCAGGATCGCTTCCAGCTGCTTTCCAGACCAAGGACGTACGCCACACGTCCTCGGTCATTAACTGTATATTTTTTGAGGACGTGTGGCGTACGTCCTTGGTCGTTAAGGGGTTAATGTCCCCTTGGAACCCTCATTAGCCCCCTCGAGGGGCACAGGTAGTGTTCCTAAATCTACTATAAAGACAATCAAGCCCATACTCACAAGCCTAAACTTACATGATGTTTGGAGAACATTACACCAAACAGACAAAGACTACATGTGATTATATACTCACTGACTCGACAGGACTGACAATGACGTCTACGTGCGTCATCAGCCCAATAATGTGGTCTGACCTTGCACCAGTGACTTGCTCTATGCAGTGGCCTGAGATCCTGATCTTGTCCCCACCATGGAAGCTAAATTACACTTGTCTTTTAGACATCCAGAAAGCTATGAATGAATATTTCATGATCAACACTCCTATATCCTTCACTACAGCGACTATATGGGAAGCCCATAAAAGTGTAATACGTGGTAAATTTATTAAACACCAAGCTAGACTATTAAAAGGGTACAGGGAAAAACAAGCCAACCTATTAAATAAACTAACCTCATTGGAAGATAAACAGAAAAAGAACCCATCAGATGTTGATATCAAAACCTCACTAACAACCCCCAGACTAGAACTTAAATAACATCTTATAGAGGTACATCAACGTAAAGTGCTGACTCTAAAACAACAATATTACGAAGGGAGCAACAAACCAGGAAAAATGTTAGCGAGAACCCTTCACAAGAAGCAACTTAATTCATATATACACACCATTAACACAACATAGGGTACAAAATTAAAAAGCCGTTATCAGATTGCAAAGGCCTTCCGGTCGTATTGCAGTGCCTAATTCAACAGCAACAGTCGTCATACAAACACATTACACCAAGAACCAGACAAACTTAAATTACAACTGACTAACAACTACATCCAAGACCTGGGTTTGCCATGCCTAGATAGGGAAACTGCAGACCAATTAGATTGCCCAATATCAACTAAAGAACTAATTAAGGATATCAAGGACCTCTCGACCGGCAAAAGCCCAGGCCCGGATGGGTTTACCCCACTACTAAGATACTACAAGCCATTCCAAGATAAACTCCTTTCCACTATACTTAAATTATTTAATGTCTTACAAGACCAACCACACCTTTCGAGCTGCATGTTAGAGGCACAAAGTTTTCAACCCATATCTTTATTAAACACAAATATTTTAAGACCTTGGCAAAAGAGTTAGCAAACCGACTGAACAAAATTCTCCAGATATAATCTTCACAGACCAGGTGGGTTTTGTGCATGGCAGAGAGGCCAGAGACAACTCCTCCAGAGTCCTACAGCTAAGAAGTTACGCAAAAACAGAGGGGGTCCCTATGTACCTTTTTTCGACCGATGCGCAGAAAGCCTTTTATAGGATAGATTGGCTATTTCTTCTTTGAGTAAGGGAGAAGATGGGCTCGGAAGCTCCTTCCTAAATACGACCTTTGCACTATACTCGGCCCCTAACGCAAAAGTCAGGGTGAACGGGGTACTATCCGAACCCTTCACCATCAGCAACGGCACCAAACAAGCATACCCTTTATCTCCCTTATTGTTTGCCCTTTCGATAGAAACATTAGCTCACAAAATTAGAAAGAATAGTAAAATCTCAGGTATAAGGTATATAGGTTCATGCCTGATGAAACAACTAGATAGCTGAGAAACACATTGCATGTATTTTTATCGGTTTTATTAAATCATTTTAATTTTAAGCAGTCTATTCACCTTTACTGCCTTCAATTGACCTCTTTGCCTTTTGCCTCTGGAGTGATCAATCACTTTTCACAGAGAACCAGCACCGGACCTTCAACCCTGGGAGACTTAATGGGAATCAGTCAGCTGGAGACTGCAAAGCCCAACCTGCATTGTTTGCACTACCTTACAGTGCAAATCTCTATATGAGTACCCATTTTATCTGTGCAAAACACTGGGGATATCTTTTGTTTTGTTTTCTCTGCACCATTAGGTGATCTCTTATTTTCATTGAATTTAAGGGAGGCAGCAACTTCTTTAAGCTGGAGACTAAAAAGCCCAGTTTGCATTGATTGCACTACCTTACAG
The DNA here is from genome assembly GCF_027579735.1 of Bombina bombina. Taxonomy (NCBI): domain Eukaryota; kingdom Metazoa; phylum Chordata; class Amphibia; order Anura; family Bombinatoridae; genus Bombina; species Bombina bombina. The sequence continues at coordinate 494,894,611 of NC_069505.1, read as the reverse complement.
TGCAAAACTCTATGTGAGTATCCATTTTGCATGGTTATTACCCCTTGGAAATACTTCTTTCTTTTACTTACTTAAAGATAGGTAACATTGAATACAAACAGGCACTTTATGTGGACAACATACTTTTCACCCTGGCAAATGCAGACTCCTCTATCCCTGAACTACTAAAAGAGTTTGAATCCTATGGGTTATATCAATCTTCCTCCTTAACCTGACAAAATCAGAACTCTTAAATATCAATACAGGCAGTCCCCGGGTTACGAACAAGATAGGGACTTTAGGTTTGTTCTTAAGTTGAATTTGTATGTAAGTTGGAACAGGCACTTTTTTTTAGGTGAAACTCTAGCCAAACATTTTTTTTTTTGTTTTGGATAGCATAGGATAAAGTTTGTTTTGCTATCTGTGCCCCTGTTCAGAAAATTTCACATCACTTTCTGTCCTTGTGACAATTGGATTTTCAGTATTTTGGATTATCCTGGAAAGAAGGATTGTCGATAAAGCTCTATTTTCTCTGTATGTAAGTACGAATTGTACTTAAGTCGGATGTCTGTAACCCGAGGACTGCCTGTACTCAGCATCATTACATACAACAGCTTCACACTAAATATATCACTGCAACAGCTCACAATCTAAAATATCTAGGTATACAACTTACAGCGAACTCTCAAGACCTTTTTAAATACAATTACATTCCGCTAAAAGACGGCATATCCAAAGATCTGCTTTCTTGGAGGAACAAACCATTATCCTGGCTCGAATAGGGGTAATAAAGAAGAATATCCTCCCCCGAGTGCTATATTTGTTGCAGACTGTTCCAATACCTCTCCCTGCGGGTTACATCCCACAAATGCAAAAAATACTAGAGCAAATTATCTGCGCAGGCATAAAACCTAGAATCCCAAAGAAAACAATCTACCTGTCTGGAGACAAGGATGGGCTAGGAGTCCCAAATTTGGAAGTATATAGAAGAGCTATATTATTACAACGACTGGTGGAATGGGCCCATAATACAGACCACAAAGCTTGGGTCCAACTAGATAGTCAAATCTTTGGCTTGAATAATGTAGGCACACTCACTTGGGTGCCCTCACAACTACGCACCAAATTATCGTTTAAGACCTTATAGTCTTAGAGAGGGGTCTCTACAACATGCACTAGACAACGGCAAAATATGTACCCATCTTCAAATGCAAGACAAACGCAAAGAATTTTTCTCATCATGGCTACGATACAACCAACTTCTACACTATAGGGCCGATTTATTACAGTGCGGACGGACATGATACGATGTAGCGTATCATGTCCGCGGTACATTGATAAATGCCGACAGCATACGCATATGATAAAACGGGGGCATCAAGCTCCATTCGGAGCTTGATAATTCGGCGCCTATATCTCACACCACAAATATAAGATAGATTTAATCAGAAACCTCACCTTGTTCGAATAACTATGCACAATGACTGAGCCACCAAGACATCTGATTTCACTAATATATAAGATTATCCTAATACCACAACACTCTCAAGTTATTCAAGTCAATTATTTGGAACAGGAATTTTGGCATTGACAACAATTACAAACTTTGGCTTAAAGTCTTTGAGTTAGCAACAAACTCCTTGGTCTAATCCAATATCCAAGAAATCAAACTGCTGTGCAGATGGTACTTGACTCCTACGAGAAGTGCTATCCCTCCTTAAGTGCAAAGTGCTGGAGTGGATGCAACAGAGAAAGTTCCCTACTCCACATATAGTGGTCATGTCCAAATTGTACTGTATGCCAGATGTCGGATATTGCTGCTTTTCAACATTATGCTGAGGCCAAAAGAATTCCCAGAGGCATACGTATTAAAAAGTATCCTACTTACAATCTGGTTGATCAAAACCTAACCAATGAATGGAATGAGGCTTTGACAATATGCTACATGAATTTAATGGATGTTCTTGTAAAAAACAAAGAAAAAAAATGTGTTGTTCTGACAGACCAGATTGAAAGTAAAAAGGTGGAGCTTAAGTCACAAAAATCTGATGAACAGTATGCTGTACATTAGAAAAACATGAAGTTCCATTTGAAAAAAAGCTGATCAAGAGATAGCACAATGCAAAGGCATTAAGTTTGGCAGGGACAAACAGGACTATTATTACAAGAAGATTTATAATTGGCCGAGGTTCCGTAATAAGCCAAAGAAATCTTATTAAAGAAGACCAAGTGGAGATGAAAGATCCTCTGCAAAAACAGATGAACCCAGATCAATTTTGAAAAAGAACACTACACGTAGAGTGTTTGGGGTCAATTTATCAAAGCATCAATCTCAGTTCATTCGCCGGCGTCAATACGCTTGCCAGACATTGCAGACGCGGATCTGAATACGATACTGTCAGGGTTTTTTCCCTGTTGTGTTTGCCATGTGCTGCTGGCAGCCATTTTACTCACCTCTCTTCCTGACTATGGTGCATTGTGGGGGATGCTGCTCATTTCCTACACTTCCTTTTATGGCCAGACTGGTGTGCATCATCCATGTGAGACAGGATGCAGTCTCAGAATTGTGATGTCATCACTTATTATTTAAAGGGCCTCTGTTCATTATGCTTTGTCTTTGCGTTGCCTCAGACCTGTTTGTGAGAGTTCCTGTGTATTACCTGGCTGCCTGATGTCCTTCCTGGTTCCTTATCCCTGGCTTGTTCCTGACTCTGCTGTTTTCCTTGTTCCTGATTCCGGCTCGTCTGACTATTCGCTTTGGCTCCTGACTCGGCTCGTCTGACTACCAGCTCTGGTTTTGACTCCTGACTTGTTATTTGACTTGTGGACTTTTTATTATTTTTTGCAATTAATAAAGGTGTGATTATTTTTGCACTTCTTGTTTCAGTCTGATTCCTGGCACCCTGACAGATACCCTTACTTATCAAAAAAACATCAAAAACACGCGCGTCAAGTACGGTGCAAAGAGCATCTGACTGTTGTTAACTAACAGTCATCGATGTTGCGGTTATTCAGGTTTTTCCCAACTTTATTTATACCATTTCATTACTGTCCATGAACAAGCACATTTCTCTAAAGCTATTGTTTTATTTTTCAACTGTTAATGTCCAAGAAATAGCTACATTTATACCTCAACAAACAATATCTCATAGAAAGTTATTTTTATATTTATTTGTTATACAAAAAAATCTGTTATATATTACTTTTACATAAATTAATGTGTATTTGTATTTCTAGAAGTCATGATATGCTTTTATCTCATGTTTTTTTTTATAACTGATTATTAATGCTAGAATTTGTACATATATCTTTGCACATACTTGTATATATGTATATATATATATATATATATGTGTGCGTGTGTGTGTTATGTCAAAAATCTTTTGCAAACATATTTACATGTCCCTAAATTCCTTTTTTTTTGTTCTAAACAATGTTGTTCATATCTCTGTGTTTATTTATACCACTATATGTATATAGTGTAAATGTATTATTATTCTGAGCAGGAATAATTGCAAATATAACATGTAATCAGGGCATCATATGTATTTTTTTGCAATCAATGGATATTTTAAGAGCTGGGCCAGTTTTCTCTCTGTACCTGTGTAACCCCTCCTAATTGCAATCTAGTTTTAAGTTGAAATAATTTTTATTAAGTTTTACATAGTAGAAACAATGACAAGAAGGAAAAAATAAAGAAAAGAAAAGAACCCAAAACTTATTATAGTCATCTAGTGTATGGCATCAGTTTGTAAATGAGTCTATTCATCATAATATCTCAAAAAACAATGACAACAAACTTGCTAAATCTCTTATTATAGCACTGGTTAGCATGTCATTTTAAGATAACAGAATGTTAGATTTAGGCACAATGGGCAAATATTAGTATGACCATCAAATACAGGTTCTTACTTGTCATTTGAAAGAAGAAAAAAAAAAGGAAGAGGTAACCATACGAAAGTGAAGAATGAAAGAAGAGAAGAAAAGAGAAAGAAAGAAAGTAAAGAGAGGAAGAGGAACTGTAACAGATGCCTACCTGAGTATCTCCCTCACATTGGGGTCCCCCATCGAGCCGACGTGACTTATTTAGTTGGTTGTGTATCTAAAACTGTCTTTATATACTTGTCCTACACAATATACAACTTGTTCGTTATGTATCTCAATTCTGTGCATTATACATTATCCAGTGGAACCATGCACGTTGGAATGTCTGTTGGGTGTCTTGTATATATGCTGCTTGTTCATACATGTTATAAAAGTATGCAATTTTTGCTATAATCTCCTCATGTGTGGGTGGACCTAGTTTCCAGTGTCGTGCAATGCATATCCTGGTGGCCGTGCATGTGATTCTAATAAACTGGTTTATATATTTATTAAGTCTTTTACATGGTTCATGTAATAAAGCTTGTGATAGTGTCAAAGTTATTGGTTCACCTAGAACCTTGCTGAGGAGGTCAGAGAAATCCTCCCAGGTCTCTCTTATTAAGGGGCAGTCCCACCACATATGTTTATAAGTCCCAACCATTCCACAGCCTCTATAGCAGAGGCTGGAACGCTCAATTGTCGTATGTGAAGTAATTGTTGGCGTCAGGTACCATCTTGATATTGTTTTATAGCAATTTTCTATCATGTCAGCACTTAATAAGCCTCTACAGGAGTTTCGCATTAGTAGGTTCCACTCCCCCTCCTCTATATGTGTATCTAAATCGTGTCTCCATTTGTGTCTTAGTGAAACAGTTGATGTCTGTGCTTTCTGTATGATCAGGTATAACCGTGAAATTGCTTTTTTTGGTCTTTGTCTCATTTTACAAAGGAGCTCCAATTCAGTTGGGGTTTTCTCTTCTAGGTTTGTCGTGAATGAACGAATAGTAGATGTGAGTTGTAGATACTGATACCAATGTAATGTGTGGGGAGAAATCATTTCCCTCAATGTATTGTAAGACTTCATTTTTTTATTCTCTAGTACATCAGCTATCCTATACAGGCCTTTATTTTCCCATTTAGTTAACATGGAGACTGGTAAGGTTGACATAATACATTTCAATGGTGTATATATGGAGTTGGGAGATAGAAGAGAAAGACCTCTCGTTAATTTGTGCCATTGTGTAATCGTGTGAGATGTGATTGGGCATGTTTTATTTTGTTTAGGGGGTAGTCTCCAAATCATTGTCTCTGGGGAAGTAAAACCAATAATATTCGTCTCCAGTTGGACCCATCGGACCTCCTCCTCCGTCCCCATCAATAACAGTGTCTGAGCCAGTCTAGCTGCTTGATAGTAGTTTTTTAAATTGGGTATTCCCAAACCCCCCAACTGTCTATGTCTAGTGAGTATATTCCTAGCTACCCTAGCTTTTTTGTTTTCTCTCAAAAATCTATGGATCCCAGTTTGTAGTTCCTCTAGATCCCTAGGGCTTATTTTTATCGGTAGAGCTCGGAAGAGATAAAGGATTCTGGGTAAGATCATCATTTTAACTGCCAAGATACGTCCATACCACGAAAAACGGTATCGACTCCACTTCAGAAGATCTTGTTTGATGCTTTTATACAGTGGGATATAATTAGTCTTGTATAATTCTGAGGAACGTTTTGTTATCTTGACTCCCAGATACGTAATATATTTTTTAACCCATTTAAAATCATAGTTCAGTTCTAAAAGTTTCTGCGTGTGGTTTGGTAGATTAATGGCCATAGCCTCACATTTGTCGTTATTGATTTTGTAACCGGATATGGCGGAGAACTGTGAAAGGATCAAGTATAAATTTGGTAGGGATATCATAGGCTTCGTCAGGGAGAGCAACACATCATCCGCAAATAATGCTATTTTGTACTCCTCTCCTCCAACACATACACCCGTCACATCTGGGGACTGTCTAATTCGTTTAGCAAGCGGCTCTATACATAGGGCAAATAACAATGGTGAGAGAGGGCACCCCTGCCTAGTACCATTCCTTATGGGAAAATTTCTAGATTGATGTCCCATTGCCCTCACCCACGCTGTTGGAGTGGAATAAATCTTCTGGAGAGCTGTCATAAACTGGTCTCTAAACCCCATTTCCCGTAACACCGCCCACATGTATCCCCAATCTACTCTATCAAACGCCTTCTCTGCATCTAATGATAGAAGCAGAGAAGGCGTTCCCACATTATTCACATGGTCCAATAGAGAGACCATCCTTCTGATGTTATCAGGTGCCTCCCTGTTCTTTACAAAACCCACCTGGTCCGGATGGACTAACCCAGGTAGAATGTGTTTCAATCTAGAGGCTAAAATCTTGGTGAATATCTTAATATCTTGGTTTATTAGTGAGATTGGGCGATAATTTTTACAGAGAGTCTTATCTTTCCCCGGCTTAGGGATCACTACTATTTTTGCATGGAGAAGCTCTGTGGGTACATCGCTTCCTTGTAGTATATCATTACAGAACTTTGCTAAGTGTGGGGCCAAAGTTGTTTTAAATAGTTTGTAGTATTCTCCTGGGAGCCCATTCGGACCCACTGCCTTACCCCTCTTTAGGTCTTTGATAACTGTCAAGACTTCTGGGACTGTAATTTTTGCATTTAGTGTTTCTAGGTCCTCGTTCGTGATCTTTGGCAGCTTAGCTTCTATTAAAAATTCATGGAGGAGAGTGGAGGTCTCTAGTGTGTCTGAAACTTTGTCTCCCTTATAGAGAGCCCCATAAAAGCTAGAAAAGGTGGAGACAATCTCCTCAGGTTTGGAAGTCAAACCTCCCTTAGGGGTGCGTATACTTGGGATCGATATATCCTTAAGCCTGTCTCTAATCTTATTTGCTAGATACTTATCTGGCTTGTTGGCAAAGATAAAATAATTAGTCTTGAGTCTCTGTTGGGCCCGAATAGATTCTTTTTGTAAAATCAAATCTAAAGATTGACGTTTTTGTGTTAAGGTTTTCAGTAAGTCAAGTGATCCAGTCTCTCTATGTCTCTTTTCTAGGTATTGTATTTCAGTCTGTAATTTATTGAAGTTATTTCGATTTTGTGCATTAATATGTGATTTTAATTTGATTAGTAATCCCCTCATGTAGGGTTTATGAGCCGCCCATGGTATAGTTGGGTTACTAGTTGAGTCCACATTGATTTGCCAGTATTCTAATAAACTTTGGAAAATATTTTCTTTATGTAGAGGGTCTTTAAGGAGGAGAGGGTCATAAGTCCAACTTTTTTGTCTATTGGAAGTGGCGAAGCCCTTAAGTCTCACCGATATAATTGAATGGTCGGACCAAACACATGGACTAATAGTAGAAGAGACCAGGTTTGAGACCATAACTTGGCTCAGGAAAATATAATCTAATTTAAAATATTTTTTGTGTGCTGCAGAATAGTATGTGTGATCGGATGTGTTACCATAAAGTGTTTTCCATGTATCTAACACATTATGGCCTGCTAGTGTAGATAATATTTTTTTAGTCTTAGTATTATTCTTAATCTGAGAGAGGGTGAGGCCAGCATTAACTAGTGTCATTTGGGTCTGTAATGAAACATTAAAATCCCCCGCCAGGACCAGCCTAGTGTGGTTCCATGTCGTCAAGAGATCAGAGATGTGAGAAAAGAACTGTTCCTGCTTTTCATTTGGGGCGTAGACATTACAAAAAACAATCTCTACGCCCTGAATTTGTCCCCTAATTATTAGGTATCTACCTTCTCGATCTATTAATTTGTCAACCACTACCAGGTTTAACGAGGCGTGGAATAAAATGGATACTCCTCTTTTCTTACTAGTGGTTGTTGAGTGGAAGTGTGTAGGAAACTGGCGTGACCAATACTTTGGGATGTGATTTTTCTCGAAGTGTGTCTCCTGGAGATATATAACATTTGCACCTAATTGATGATACTGAGCCATTGCTTTCCTACGTTTAATGTCGGTGTTTAAACCTCTGACATTGTGAGATATCAATATAATATTAGGTGATGTCATAGTTGTATTCTCTATAAGTGTTGCATAGGGGGTTGAACTTGTCAATAGCCCCTGGTATTGCTATCGTCATGTTGTTTTTATTTATGTAAGGTAACTGAGTATGTAACATGTCAGAGGATGGTGTACCTTGAGTGATTAGAGTAGGAGTCCATCGGCCGTCAGGGGGAGAATACCCAATGGGAGGAAGCCAACAAACATTCCCTATGAAAGAAATTCGATTAGTATTAATGGCATCTATAGGAAGAGAAAGATAGTAGTTAGTATATATAAAAAAAAAAGTAACAAGAAACAAATACATTAGAATAAACATGGGTTATACTAAGAAAATATAAGTAAATTTGGGAGAATTCAGAGATACATATCTCTCCCATCTATTTTAATCTAGACCCTATTGAGAGCAGTCAAAATATCTAAATCTTCTATAAATTTGTTTAACAACTTATTGATCCCATTATATATCAAACTATTGAAGAGTGAAGGGGTCATAAACTTATAATTTTGAGACAGTTAACTATCACATCATAACTTTCTAATGTAGAGAGGAGCTAACCCATAACTATCCCCTGTAAGGCTGTGTCTCAACATCAACTTTGCAACTAACCCCCAATCTACATGGTTGCGCTATAAGGCATTCTTCTAAATAACATATACATTTAACTAGGCTCTTCTCGTATATATGTCCCTTAATCCCTATTTTCAAAAGTTCCACAGGTGGAGTAAGGTGGTTTTATGAGATCCACTGCTAAGTCAGTCACAGATCTCAACCAAGGGATCCATATAGCGGAAGGCACTCAAGCCTGAAACTCTCCATATCCTCCCCTGTCTCCACATGGGTAGTCAAGGGATCAGCAACACTCCATGGGCCAATGGAACTCATCTATTCTTGATGGATTTTTTTGAGGCTTTATTCCACCTAGGTCTCTGTGATTTTCCTTGATGAGGTAGAGTAGCGCCTTCTTCTCCTCCAGTGGACAGTGTTGGTTGTTCTGGGGTCTCCAGACCCATTGCTGTACAGATATCTGGGATGTCTTGTGGTTCCTTCACTGTGTATGTCACATTGTCTCTATTTATGATAAGAGCAAAAGGATGTCCCCATCGATATCTAATTTGTTGTTTGCGTAGCATTGAAGTAAGAGGACGTAGTGCATTCCTTCTTTGCAGTGTTCTCACACTTAAGTCTTGATATAGCTGCAGAATGTTACCCTGGAACTTGAGTGGCGTTTGCTGCATGGCTGCCCTGAAGACTTTTTCTTTCTCTGGGAATCGCAAAAAAGCTACTATCACGTCCCTTGGTGGGGTGCCCGGCTTAGGTTTAGGTTTCAGTGTCCTATGGGCCCTCTCTAATTCAACTATAGTATCCAGTGGCACCTTTGCTAGTGTGGTGAATAACTGCTGCAAGTAGGTTGGAAGATCCTCTGCATTAATTTCTTCTGGGATCCCCTTGATTCTAATATTGCATCTTCTGCTTCTATTTTCTACATCCTCTAGTTTATCTAATAGTTCAGTGATAGTTTGATTTTGTTGTGATACTTGGTGAACCACAGTTTCAACATCTTCCATTAACGTGTCTTTGGATTCCTCAAGCACTTCCACCCTAGAACCTAGATCTGTTATATCCTGTTTAATATCAGCTAGGCTCGCCGAGACTGATTTGTGCATAGTATCTATTTTGTCCCACAATTTATTAAAGCTTTTGGACATATCTTGTTTGGAAACTAGGAGATTAAAGTCCCCTCTAGTAAGAGGTTGTGAGTTGGTTGATGAAGATTGTAGCTGTGTGGTATTATCTTCCTCCTCTGTATCTCCTTGGGTTGGAGAGTCTGTGAGTTTATCTCCTTTTACTTTAAAATATTGATTCATGGAGGGTGGTTTATTTATTTTATCCGTTTTGGTGAGTTTTTTAGAGAACATGTTGGCAAGCGTTGAATATATTTCAGGTTATGTCGTAAAGGTCTGCAGTCAAAACACCACAAAAGATATAGCCAGGATCCCCAGAGAAGCATTCAAAGGGTGTGGGCTCTCAGACTTCAAGTATATTGTGCATCTTATCCAGAGTGTTGTGTCAGTGATATCCACTAGGTGTCAGTGTCTCCTTAGCAATGTTCATTTTGTGATTAAATAATAGCCACGTGGAGGAAAGCAGACACATAAATGAAGTGTAAAAAAGGCTCATCAGGAAAATAAAGTGTAACGTGTTTAGGTTATTAGTAGAATATCATATTTTCATGCCCTGTTGCTGTGTTCAGCAAAAGTTTGCTTCAAAGTCGGCTTATTATCTTTTCAATCCAGTTAGTTGGATGGCCATGAGGGTGTTCCATTAGTGTTATGGAAGAAATAACATGTGGGAGAGACTGATATAAGTGGCTAATTTTTGTAGGGTTGCCGCTGTGTTATGCACAAGGTAACAGAGCTCATGTAACTTAGGGGTTACTGTACACTGTTTGGGATTGGAAGTCTCTTTGTGGGCCTGATCCCCCCACGTTATATCAGTACATGTTTTATAGTCCCGCAATTGTACTCACTGCTGTTGATCTGTATAGCGGCTCCGATGCCATAAGCTTGTCCTCACATTTAGAGAAATTACTTGTCCTCCATGTAACACCCTCAGTGGCACAGCGTTACACGTTGTTCCGTTTAGGCCCAGCGCCTCTGTATTACAGGGTATCCTCTCCGTTGCACCGTGTCACATAATGGAGTGTGTCCGGTCCGGTGATCGGTTCTTTTGAAATGAAAAACAACCCCTTGATGGTTATGGTCGTTTCTGCTCCCCTTCCTAGGGTATATGAAGCATCTGAGGGAGAGATTGTATGCCCCAAGGCTTGCTCTGAACACGGAGCTCTACACCAGTGCGTCCATCTTAGAGCACCGCTAGGCTCCGCCCCCTGCAATCTAGTTTTAAAGATGACATTTCATACTGAAAAATGAATTCAAGAGAAGGAAGAAATACACTGGAAATATCATGACAGTAAAGAGGTGATTTTATTTTCTGCTGTATCTGAATCATGACAGTTTAATGTTAGGTGGGCTATCCCTTTGAGCTATCAGCTTAAGATTATTTTGAATCAAACATCAATTCGGATTTTAAAATCCTTGTCTAAAATATTACACTGTGTCCTAATGTCAGCATCAATGTTTATCTTTAATTCTAAATTCACATATACATACTTTCAAAGTAGTATACACAATGTAACAAATGGCACTTACAAGTTCTGATAAATGATCAATGACACAAGTATCGAGCAATTTGATTTGTTAGTGATAGTCTAAAATGTATATTTGAATCAGATTAGCTGATGTCATAAATCATGTGATTATGCATATTCCAATCAAAAGTGGTTGAAAAATTCACTAGTGTGTGGTTGTTTAGGAGTTTGCATCATAATTGATGCAAAAAGTGTTGTGTCAAATTTGTGGTGAAGTGGAGAGTGGGACTTGTATTACATGGCTTAAACATGGTGCACATATATTTTTCTCAAAAAATAAAAAGGAAGTTAGCTATATTATGTTGTGTATTTAATTTTTTTCTTTATATCTATTAGCGCGACAAGTTTGGGGCAAAACGTTTCAACAAATTTGTAGAAATAATGTCCCCTTGCTTTGTAATGAGAGACCAATTTGTAGCATAATCCATAAGTAGTAATGTATTTTTCATTTTTATCCCTATATCTACTAGTGCACCAAATGTGGAGCAATAATATTGTTTGATTTAGAAAGGATATACAATTTTAATAAAGTTTCTAATTTTTTTTTGTTATGTAATATGCTTCATTCTCTTGCAGCATTGAACATAAGCTTTCTGTGTTTTCAGACTCCCATTGATTTCTATGGCATCCGCGGCCTCAAGGGTGGCAGATTGAAATTGAAAAAAGGTACGCTGTGTCGGAATACACACAAGCGTACCTGTTAAATGTTTGATAAATTGGGAAAAGTGTCAGAGTCGAATGGGAATTTGAAATATCTTTAATGACGCAAGCATCGATCTGCGTTGGATTGAGATCGCAGGATTGTATTTTTCAGTTGACGCTTTAATAAATTGACCCCTTTGTCTCTACTACTGAACCGGATACCTCATAAAATGACCTGCCTAGCTTGGAGGATAGCAGCCCCTATCCCTTCTTTGTCTTTTCAGGTTTCACATGAACAGGAGGAGGATAATGCTTCTCGGGTTGTTAGACCCAAAGTAACCCAAAGTGAGTCTCTTTAGGAGAAGAATGCAACGTTCCAAAAGAAAGAAAAAAATCAACTTGACAATTGAAAAGAAGAAATCTGAAATTAATGTTAGCAATTTATCGAGTGTGGAATTATCTAAGGCCCAAATTTCTGTTTTGCAAAAGGGACTGGGTTTTGCACCCATGACTAATTTTTCTGTATTCATCACATTAATTTGGTTCATAAATTTATTAGGAAATTGGCGTTAAAAAGGTTTTTTATCATGCAGAATACTGAACAAGATAATCTTAAATGCCATTTAATCAAGACAAAGATCCAAAACTAAAGAAAAATAATTTTTGTTGATCACTCTGAAAAGTTTGATTCTATTCATCCATTGAATCCAATGAAACCTCCAGGCCACCAAATTATGGGCCAGATTATAAGTGGAGCGCAAAATATTGCTTTTGCGATAAAGTGATATTTGCGCTCCATTTTGTAATACCAGCACATGCAAATGTGCACTGGTATTACAGGTGAGGTGCAATGCAAACACGACCATTTTACATGCTAGCGCTTGTCATCCACAACATTTGCTCAATTCCCAAGAGTCAGTTTTTTTGTTTGAAAGGAAACACTAACTATGCTGAAATATTTTACATCCAGGCCAATGAGTTAATTGAAAGACTTGCAGATAGGGGTTATGACCTCACAGCCCTACATCAAACTTTAAATGAAGTTTGTCAGAATTCTGCAACTAAACATGAATGCAAACCTACACAAAAAACAATTGTCTTTTCAACTGCATTTAGTACACAATTTGATGACATTTGCCATATACTAAAACCCAGCCTTTATATTCTTCGAGATGACTAAGGGCTAACAACTTCTATTGACAATTGTAGGTGTGTAGCAAAAAAGCACCCACGCTATCATCTTATCTTGCCCCTAGTTTAGTGACCAGTTTGAATAACAAGAAGGCTCTCTGGTAAGTCCAATACTCCACAGCACCAAGTAATTCAACAATCTTCCTTTATTGTCTTACAGCATATACAAACACAGACAGAGTGGATATGCGACGTTTCGGGACCTTAGTCCCTTAATCATGCATACATAGTGATACACCTGTGTCTTATTCAAAGAAGCAACTAGCCAATCATATTGAAATTCAATGAAAACATTGCAAGGTTTATAACCCTTTCATAGCTAGCCCTTTTCAATTCAAATATACTGACATCTAGTAGTTACAATTAAAAACAACTTCAATATACAAAGATTCTTTTATAAAGAAAACAAGGTTAAACACATAAAGGAGCAAATGTACATTTCAGAATAAAAACTTCTTTTCAAACATAGAATATTTTTTCTTATTCAATATAAACATTAATTCTACATATAGAGATAGGTACGCATTACTAGAATGACCCAATGAGGATTATAATAAGGTGTGTGCACCTAGAGGAAGACAGATAGATCCCATTCCCTATTTAACCCCTTAGGGTACATAGTATCTAATCTAGTATCTAGATTAGATACTATGTATCTAATCTAGTTTTTATTCTGATATGTACATTTGCTCCTTTATGTGTTTAACCTTGTCTTCTTTATAAAAGAATCTTTGTATATTGAAGTTGTTTTTAATTGTAACCACTAGATGTCAATATATTTGAATTGAAAAGGGCTAGCTATGAAAGGGTTATATACCTTGCAATGTTTTCATTGAATTTCAATATGATTGGCTAGTTGCTTCTTTAAATAAGACACAGGTGTATCACTATGTATGCATGATTAAGGTCCCGAAACGTCGCATATCCACTCTGTCTGTGTTTGTATATGCTGTAAGACAATAAAGGAAGATTGTTGAATTACTTGGTGCTGTGGAGTATTGGACTTTGCATTGTAATTTGTGGGTTGGAGGTCGCCAGCCTGTCCACTTTTTGCACCAGGACCCAGTCAAGGGAATTGCCCATTGCCGGTCTCCATGTATTTTGCTGTATCTGTATGAGCGACTTGAGACACGAGCGAAAAAGGGTAAGAAAGGGTATATTGCATAAACATGGAAAAGCAACAAAAAACAGACGGTACAAAGGTGTTTATGTACACAGAAATGGAAGCAGCACGCATTACTACCCTCACTAGAGGGTCCAGGGACTTTTTGAAAACTATCCCTATTCAAGATTATGAGAAGAAATATGAAAATTTAAGAAGTAAAAATACTGCCTGGGATTTACATATCACAACCCTCTCTGAATACCATAGAGTTAAAAGGATTCCCAGAGGACTGCGGATGAACACCCGCCCCACATTATTAAGAGAGAATAAGGAATATTGTGGAAAGTTTGAGGCTATTTTGAATAAATGTAGCTATGATTTGATTACCCTGACAGTGGAATATCTGCTAAAAGATGTGGAGCAGCAAGAGAGAGATATCGAAGTATGTAAAAGTGAACTGATTAAATTGTTAACCACTGAAGCGCTGGATGAGTTTTTGAAGAAAACAGATGAAAAAATCACAAACCTGAAAAAGGAGATCCAGGAGCGCAAAAGGTTAAAATTTGTCAGAGACGAAGACGATTACATCAAAGGTAGAGTCTATAAGTGGAAATCGGGATATTTCGATTCACAGAGAGGATTCCCCACGGCAGCACAGCGACGTCAGGGGCGCTTCGCCAATCAACAGCAGAGACGTAAAGAAGGGGGAGGTACTACATCGGAGGTGTCATCTGGATCGTCATCACCTTTTTATCAAGCGGCGAAGAAGGAATCAGAGAGGCGGAAGGAAACACAGGCGGAGAGCAGTCCAAACGGATGAAAACGAGGGGGCAAGGAAGTCGGAAGCCCCGCAAACAGTGATCAATATTTCTAATACTAAACTGGACAATAGTGAGTACCAACTTTTGGAGAAGGGTTTGTCTTTTTGCCCGTATAAAGACTAGGATTTTTTTGAATTAAACAAGGACTTATACAGGTTTTTTAGAAACATCAAGTTGAAATTGTTTTTTGATAATCAACATATGGCTGTTAAAGAAAATGTGGTAAATAAATCTGATAATTATAAATCTATCACACCCAAAAGGTATAATTTGCGTAAAAAAAGTACATTTACCCCAAATGTGCAAACAGTAGTCTGGACACATTCACTAAGTTAGTTATGACTGAGGTTAATTTGTTAGAAACAAAGATTACTGATATAAGAAATAAGAAAAGAAAGAACTTAAATCTAACTAAGAATGAATGGGAAGCCATAAAAACTATTAAACAAAAAGAGGATAATATCATCATTAAAAGAGCCGATAAGGGTGGAGCCACAATAGTACTTGACAAGGAATATTACGTAAGGGAAATCAATACACAATTGCAGGACACTAATACTTACCAAAAACTAGACACTAATCCCATTTTTAAGATACAAAAAGAAATCAAGAGAGTAATTACTACTGCAATGACGGCAGGGATAATAGATAAAAAATGAGTGAATACTTATATAAAGATCACCCCAGAACACCTATCTTTTATACTATGCCGAAAGTGCACAAAAATATGCAAAATCCCCCAGGGCGCCCGATTGTTTCAAATGTTGAGTCTATATTTACTAACATAGCAATTTTTTTGGATAGGATATTACAACCCTATGTAGAGAGAATGACTTCATATATAAAGGATACAGGGGACTTTATTAAAAAACTTTCAACATTGGAGGTAGATTGTACCAAATTCATATTATATACACTTGACGTGAAAAGTTTATATACCTCAATCAAGCATGAGAGTGGGATAGGTATAATACGTCAATTACTCATGTCATCAGGTCAATATGATTTGCAGCAAATTGATTTTTTGAGGAATTGTTGAGGATAGTGTTGTTTTATAATTATTTTCTTTTTATTGATTCCTGGTATATTCAGAAGAAGGGAACTGCCATGGGGTCCAACGTCGCCCCATCATATGCCAATCTCTATATGAACTGTTTTGAAGAAAAATTTGTATATAGTAACTATCTATTTTTACAGTATGGCGCCACTTGGTGGCGGTTTATAGATGACATCTTTGGCATATGGTGGGGTGACGTGGACTCCCTGGTGAAGTTTGTAGGAGAAATTAACCAAGAAGTGGCTGGCCTTGAATTTACACTAGTACATAGTGAAGAGAGAATGGTATTTCTTGACACTGTGGTGTACAAAAGGGGTAATGACCTTAAAGTAGATATACATTGTAAAGAAACAGACCGCAATACCCTTTTGAGATACGATAGCTTTCATAATACTAAATTAAAGAACTCCTTACCTAGGACTCAATTAATTAGAGTCGATAGAATTGTAAGTGATCAGGAAACCAAGCAGTTAAGGTTTAAAGAAATGGGGGGAAAGTTCCTAAATAGAGGTTACCCAGTGGGGCTTATTGATAAAGAAATTTATAATGTATGCCATAGAAGGGATAAAGAGATAGCCAGACAGGCAAAGGATGAGAGAATGATATTCATATCCCAACATAGTGAATATAGTGATAAGATATCCAACATCATTAGAAAACATTGGCATATCATTGAAAACTGTAATAAAGAAGTGAAAATATTGCAGAATAAGCCCATTATGGCCTACAGGCGTGTCAAAAATTTGGGTGATATTTTGGTTAAGTCAGACTTAGGGTCTAATCGGAGAAACATAGAAAGATATATTACTGAAAAGAATTTTGGTTGTTACCCTTGTTTGGGTTGTGGCAATTGCCACTCTGTAATTAAAGGGAAAGAATTTGTCCATCCTAGGAGTAGACATAAATTCAAATTGAAATCGTATTATACATGTGAATCCACATTTGTGGTGTACATTATAAAGTGTCCATGTGCCCGAATTTATGTAGGAGAGACCACCCAAAGTATGAGAAATAGGCTTAACAAACATAAATCCAATATCAGAAAAAAGGATGACAAGGCTCCTGTAGCATGCCATTTTGTGGAACATGGCCATCAGATCAGCCAGCTCCGTTGGCAAATCATAGATCAGGTGTGTACACCTAGGGGAGGAGGTAATAGAGAAACACTTCTAAAACAGAGAGAGGCATTTTGGATCCACAAATTAGATACTATGTACCCTAAGGGGTTAAATAGGGAATGGGATCTATCTGTCTTCCTCTAGGTGCACACACCTTATTATAATCCTCATTGGGTCATTCTAGTAATGCGTAGCTATCTCTATATGTAGAAATAATGTTTATATTGAATAAGAAAAAATATTCTACATTTGAAAAGAAGTTTTTATTCTGAAATGTACATTTGCTCCTTTATGTGTTTAACCTTGTCTTCTTTTAAAAGAATCTTTTTATATTGAAGTTGTTTTTAATTGTAACCACTAGATGTCAGTATATTTGAATTGAAAAGGGCTAGCTATGAAAGGGTTATAAACCTTGCAATGATTTCATTGAATTCCAATATGATTGGCTAGCTGCTTCTTTAAATAAGACACAGGTGTATCACTATGTATGCATGATTAAGGGACTAAGGTCCCGAAACGTCGCATATCCACTCTGTCTGTGTTTGTATATGCTGTAAGACAATAAAGGAAGATTGTTGAATTACTTGGTGCTGTGGAGTATTGGACTTTGCATTGTAATTTGTGGGTTGGAGGTCGCCAGCCTGTCCACTTTTTGCACCAGGACCCAGTCAAGGGAATTGCCCATTGCCGGTCTCCATGTATTTTGCTGGCTCTCTGGTAAGGGCAGTTTTAAATGTGGAAGCAATAGCTGTCACACTTGTGAATACATCAAAGTTGGTAATAACTTTAGTACAGTCACAGGTGTCAAATTTGATTCCAAATATGCTAATTGTTGCACTAGTTTTGTTATTCATTTATTGGAGTGTGAACTGTGCTGTATGCAGTATGTAGGTTAACCCTCACGTACCCTGAGAACTAGAGTAGGGGAACATGTCTGTGACATCAAACATTTTAATAAAGATTCAGCAATAGCCAGTCGTTTTAATGGTATTCACTTTACTAATGTTCCAAGTTTACATGTTTGAGTCATTGATAGGGTTATACTACCACCTAGAGGAGGAAATTTATAGAAATTCTTTACAAAAGTGAACTTATTTTGTATTTACAAGTTGAAAACAAGAATTCCTCAGGGTATTAACCGTGAGTGGGACATGTGTTACTTTGTAGAAGTATAATAGCAATTGTAGGTTTGACTTGCATACAGTGTGTCCAATGTGTATTTTTGCTTTCACTTATTGTTGCAGTCACTCATATCTGTATTAACTTATCTTCACGTTTTTATACATAATAAAATATTTAGGTATCGCTAAATGTGATATATAAAAAATCTTATATTGGTTCTGTATTTTTGTGATTTGTGACTTTTTAGTTTTATAGTCCATTATTTGCAGCATTGAGAGAATTTTTTTTTTATAGTACAATGTTTTTAAATATTACATGTATTGCTTGTGATTGATTGAATGCATGTTGAAAAGCTCACCGTTACCTGCTGTCGTAATCATGTCACTAATCGAATTAGAGTGTATGAGGAAGGAAGTAAAAATATAGATGAAGGGGAATCATTTGATGTGATATACTTTGATTTTGCAAAGGCGTTTGACACAGTGCCACATGAGAGATTAATGTGCAAAATGAAGGGACTGGGAATAGCTGAAAATGTTAGCTCATGGATAAATAACTGGATAAAAGACAGGGATCAATGAGTTGTAGTAAATGGATCATACTCAGACTGGACAAAGGTAATCAGTGGAGTCCCCCTGGGATCAGTACTGGGCCTTGTTCTTTTTAATATTTTTATAAATGACTTGGAGCGAATATTAAATAGCAACATCTCTATTGTTGCAGATGATACAAAGTTATGTAAGGTCATTTGGTCAGGGCAGGATAAACTTGCTTTACAAGGGGATTTACAAAAATTGGAAGAATGGGCTGGTAAATGGAAAATTAGATTTAATAGTGGAAATGCAAGGTTCTATATTTTGGAAGTAAAAATAAACAGGCAATCTATAATAGAACTAGACTTAGTCAAACATAGGAGGAAAGGGATTTGGGAGTAATAATAGATAACAAGCTAAAGATAGGTGCACAATGCCGGGCAGCGGCATCTAAGGCTAATAAGAAAGCATAATTCTGTCACCATATAAATCTCTGGTAAGACCTCACCTTGAGTATGGAGTGCAGTTCTGGGGACCAATTTAAAAAAAGTCATTGCAGTTCAGAGAAGAGCCACAAATACAATAAGGGGAATGTAGAAGTTAAGCTATGAGGAGAGGTTAGCCAAACTAGATCTGTTTTTTTCTAGAAAAAAGGCGCTTGAGAGGTGACATGATTACTTTATATAAATACAATCAAGGCCCATATACAGAAATGGCAGAAGCTCTGTTTTTACCAAGAAAACAATTTAAGGCTGGAGAAAGAAGATTTAAGCTCCTGCAACATCCTTTTTCTTCACTGTAAGAGCAATAAAATTGTCGAACTCATTACCTGAGGAGGTAGTTAATGCTAGAACCTTAAATACATTTAAAAATGGAATAGATACATTTCTGTCTAGAAACAGAAATCAGGGATATGATTGCTTGTGTTAAATAAGTAACCTTTTTTAATTGGATTAATTTAAGCTCAACTGGAGCTTTTTTGTAAGTATATTATGATTTGTATAGGTTGAACTCGATGGACTTCTGTCTTTTTTTAATCTATTATGTTACTATGAGTTAGCGCCTGTGAGAGGCGTGAAACGTGAAAGAGACGGTAATGGAAGTATTCTTTCATGTGCATTGATATTTTTAATCGGCTTTAATAAAGTGCATTTTTTTAGCCTTGGATTGCTTGGATAATGTTGCACTTTGCTGCTATTACTGCCTGCACCCCACCCAGTATTTCCACTCCCGGCTTCTACGCGATCCATTATCAGCGGATCAGTAGCCGCAGATTGCTTTTTTTCTACTACAGATCAAGCAATCACTGTATAAAATGTTCTTCTAAAGTCTGCCAGACTCCAGCCTCCCTGTTAAATTACAGGTGAAGCAAGCAAAACAGATAATTAAATAAAATTACAAGTTCTCCAGACTCTCAGTCGGTCTGTCAATATATTCAAATA
This sequence comes from Bombina bombina, assembly GCF_027579735.1. Lineage (NCBI taxonomy): Eukaryota > Metazoa > Chordata > Amphibia > Anura > Bombinatoridae > Bombina > Bombina bombina. The sequence goes on along the minus strand of NC_069505.1, from coordinate 494,874,465 downwards.
AAAGGGGGGGACTCTCGAAGTGCCGACGAGTGGTGATGTGTCTTCCATTAGAAATAATGGGGATCTCAGCTTCAGCAAAAGCACGCTGACATCGCCACCTGTCAGCACTTTCAGCATTCGGGGGGGGGGGGGGGAGGGTTGTATTTATAGTGTTCCCACACAGCACAGACAGTGTGCTCACTGAAACCATTTCTGTATAGGAACACTTAAATAATGCTTGTGTAAGTGTCATTAAACCTACACTACCTCACACTGTAAAGTCTCGCCAATGAAAAGGTGTTGAGAAAAACATGGCTGAAACCCTACACGTAACCTGCACTTCAGGGATTGGAATAAATCGCACTAATGGAGATGTATCCAAATCAAAATGCAATGATGCAAAGGCGATTACCTTTCCAACCGTGGGTCTTGGGGGTCTGTAGCTGCTTAGATGCCTGAGATGCAGGCTTCTAAGCAGCATGCCCCATTTCCCTATACTGTCTATTGTATTTTTTTAAATAAAGTTGCACGGTGACGTCATCACATCATTGCGTGTGACATCACCACACGAAACGTGAAGCCCCGGCGATGCCTGCCACTATGCAGGCCAGATCGCCGGGGTAGGAGCGGGTGGGAGCCTCCAGATCTCCCTCAAGGTGTGAGAGTGCTTGTGACATCTCAGAGCCGTCGTTAGCACTCAAGGGGTTAAATAATATGCTATTTCATGTGTAATGCATATTATTTTAATCAATGTACAGAAATTAAACTGCATTATTTTTGTGTGTCCTTTTTATGATTTGAAACATAGTATAGAAATGAAAGAAACTGGCACTAGTATTAGAGTGAGTTAAGGGAATAATAAACTTACTAACCTAAAGTAAGTTTGGTGCTAACCCCTATAATGAAATAGGAACTAAAGTTTGGGTAAGGAAACCCAAGTAGGGGTTTTGAATAGCACTCTTCCCTAAAAATAGTAAGCGGGGATTGAATAAACAATGTACCTATGATTAATGAAGATTGTACCCTAAATAAGTCGAAATTAATCAAATATAACCTTTAATTATATTGTTAAAAAATAAGAGGCAATCGCCTCTACAACACTTACAAGCCAAACCTAAAGAACTGATCTGGGTCCTGGCCGATATCAGCTTGTTGTCGACATCAGGTGACAGAGGTGGAAAGCAGGGCCCCAGTTCCAAAGAAAAATTCTAAAATTAAAGCGTGAGAAAACGCTTAAGATCACAAATGCATTTCGGCTATCAAACGTAGGAGAAATAACATGCCCGTTTTAAGACCAATCAGATCCTTCGTTTCGGTGTATTGGGCGTGAATTACTACTCAAAGCCTCGTAAGTGTATACGTGATTGACATGCATGTAATTGACAGAGATTTAAATGACTATGCACAAGGTAAAGTGTACATGTGGAGTCATAACAAAACTAATCATCCAGATTCAGAAATTTCTGAGTATGACACTACAGATGCGGTATTGTCTGATAGGGAAACTACACCTAGATCTATTTTGAGCAATCCCAATAAATCTAAACCTCACATACATCTAAGTAATATCCCTTTAGGCGAAGAACAAGGAGGGGTAGGGGCACCTCATGTACGAACAAGGCGCCAAGTACGTTTCAGCCAGAGGAACCAAACATACAATCACAAGAATCAAATACACAAGAAGAAGTAGTTAAATCTGACACATGCAATATGAACTTTAATATCATTAACTTATCTGATAAAACACTTACTATCACACATATCTCTGCATTACAGAAAGGTCTATCTTTTGTACCCACAAGCCAAATGGACAAATTTGAAGCCATTAAGGACACCCACCTTTTTGTAAGAAAACTTCTGTTAAAAAAGTATTTTAGTAATCAGGAGGACCCCAACACATTATCAATTACTGATCAAACTGCAGTAAATGACTTTATTTCTTTGCTAGGAGATTCAGACGCCATTCAGAATGAAGATGCAAATATTACTTCCAATGCACTTGATACTAATAAATGGCGTCAGATTTTGAGAACAAAGTCAAATTTTGTCCCCCGAGTACAATTTCACCTGAGTCGACTACATTTCTAAATTTAGTATGCAATGACATTCTGTCCATCTATGAATCTAAATATAGAATAGGAACTAATTTGTCAAGAGCAGAATTAGAGGCTATAAGAGAAATGTCTACCTGGAGTCATGTACAGATAAAAAACAGCGATAAAGGGGGCAACATTGTCATTTGGCCTACTGATATGTATGTTACAGAGGCCCTCAAGCAACTTAATAATCCTAACAATTATAAACGATTGTTAGGTAATCCCACAGAAAATGTTCTTGCAAATTATAATAAATTGATTATGAGGCTCTTTCTCAAGTTACTATTGACAAAAAAGAACCCAAATTCCTCACAATAAATAACCCAAGGGTATCATCCCAATACCTACTGCCTAAAATACATAAAAATGTCAGTTTCCCACCGAGGAGACCAATTGTCTCAGGAATAGGGTCTTTAACTGAATCAGCCAGTAGATATATAGATGCAAGACTAAGACCTATAGTGCAAGCCCTCCCTTCATACACACAGGACACTATGCATAATTTAAATAAAATTCAACATGGTCACCTAATTCCGGACTCTATATCAGTTACATGTGATGTGGAGTCACTATATATGAGCATAAAAATGGAATGGGGACTTAAGGCAGTCAGCCACTTCTTGAATAAAAAACAAGAGATTAGTGCAGAAACTAAAGAATTCATCATTAGACTATTAAGATTTGTACTATCACATACTGTCTTTGATGAAAAATTCTTTTTACAAATCTGTGGGACTGCCATGGGGACATCATGTGCCCCTACGTATGCAAACATCTACCTGGGCTGGTGGGAGGACATGATAGTTTTTCATGAATCCCTCAAAAGCTATACACAGTATATCTCACACTGGTCCAGGTACATAGATGATATCCTGTTCATTTGGGAGGGACCGGGTCATATATTGGAGGAATTCTTTAATACACTAAATGTCAATCCCTTCGGCCTATACCTGACATACCAAAGCAGTATGGAAAAGATAGTATTTCTTGATCTTTCTATCCACAAATCACATGATAGGTTATCCACGGAGGCATATAGAAAACCTACAGCGATGAACAATATACTACATGCTTCTAGTCACCATCATTCATCTACAATCAGGGGTCTCCCGTATGGAGAATATTTAAGAATCAGGAGAAATTGTAGTACTCAGGAAACCTTTAAAAAGGGTGCTGATGAATTGAGAGACAGACTATTACAACGAGGTTATTCCAAAAAATCGTTGGCAAGAGCATACCACAAAGCTAAGGCAAAACATATGTCTGATCTACTCAAACCCAAAGAGTCTCAATCGACAGAAACGCTAAGATTTATATCTACTTTTAATGACCAGAGTCAACAATTAACTGATATCATTCAAAGACACTGGCACATTTTAAGAAATGATGAAGTGTTGCAGAAATATATACCAGATAAACCAGCATTTACTTTCAGACGGGCTAAAAATCTGACTGACAATTTAATTGTCAGTCATTTTAACCGAAATGCACACAAAGCACCAATTTACCAAGGTTCAATCCCTTGTGGGCACTGTAAGATTTGCCAACACATGTCTAAAAAAGAATCTATTATGGATAGATTCAATACAAAATTGAAGATTAAAGTCCATATAAACTGCCAAAGTACAAATGTAATATATTGCCTATCCTGTTCCTTTGAGACCCTCTATGTAGGTATGACCACTAGGAAGCTTAGAACAAGAATGACAGAACATCTTTGCAATATTCGTAACGCACAAAAAGACATTGAAAAAGGCAAACAAATTACAGGCGTAGCAAGACACTTTCTGAATTACCACAATGGGAAAACCTCTACATTTAAATGCTGGGTTCTGGAACAAGTTAGGCCAGGAATTAGGGGTGGCAACCTAGAATCCATTTTACTCAAAAAAGAAACCAACTGGATTTTTAGACTGAATACAGTAATGCCCCATGGTATGAATGTGGCCAATAATTACTGGGTATTTTTGTAACACTGCTTATACAATAGATATAATTTATTAATCAATTGTTATTATACAGATGGGTGTTTTTAGGATGGATCATAGATAATAGGACCCACTGCAATATATACGTACACTGATATTTGGGTGATATATACTTCAATAGCAATGAAATCAGGATTAACAGTAATGATCCCTTGTATTGTGGAATTTTGTTTTAACCATCTGGTTTATGTAAACAAATACTGCAAGAGCTATCAGGTTAATGATATCTGTGGAGCTTTTGACTATTTAGTGTAATTATTTACAAAAGTATATCTGCTTGTGGAGATTAAGTCAATCAGGCTGTCTGCCATTGCGCCCAATGTACAATACTTTGTGGAATTTGGAATTAGATTAAAATCGCCAAGATATTCCATATCTTACAAAAAATGAGGTGCACAATGAATATGTAAATATTTAATCTGATAAACATGTGACTCACTCTCTTAGATCAGATTATATTATACTTTAGCATCATATGGCTCACAGTATTCCTTTGAAGTGAAACTATGTCCATAAGTATCGTATACTGCTATGTGTATAATCCTATTCACACATAATTGAATCCATCCTTTATATTGCCACCCAATACCAATATGGATTATGTTGCAACTATCGAATATGAGGAGTACTTTTGTGGGGTTGCCCCATGATATAAGATTTATTACATTCAAGTTTATCGTGTTTAGGTTTATAAGTTTTATGAAATAACAATGCATGATGAGTCACTATTCAAATCAAGTTTGGAAAAGGGTTTTTAGGTTATATTTGTTCACAATATAGAAACCATTAGGGCTTGTAATTATAGCGATTACGGCTTTTCGGGCCAGATAACAATATATACATATTATATCCTTTTGAAATTATTAATGGAGCTTGAGAATCAATAGAGGCCCCTCAGATCGTAGAGGAGTGATCTGATTGGATCAGGAAAAAGGGTGTGCATCTCGCCCCTATGACGGATTAAATGCATGTCAATCACGTATACACTTACGAGTCTTTGAGTAGTAATTCATGCCTAATACACCGAAACGAAGGATCTGATTGGTCTTAAAACGGGTGTGTTATTTCTCCTACGTTTGATAGGATAAACCTTACCCAATGATATGGTATTTTAAGAGTTGGCACCCGGGCTTCTGTTTGTCCAAATAAATCTTTACACATTGACAAAGGCCAATATATGGCCGAAATGCATTTGTGATCTTAAGCGCTTTTTCACGCTTTAATTTTAGAATTTTTCTTTGGAACTGGGGCCCTGCTTTCCACCTCTGTCACCTGATGCCGACGACAAGCTGATATCGGCCAGGAAACAGGGAGGTGGACGGACAGGTCCCAGATCAGTTCTTTAGGTTTGGCTTTTAAGTGTTGTAGAGGCGATTGCCTCTTATTTTTTAACAATATAATTAAAGGTTATATTTTATTAATTTCGACTTATTTAGGGTACAATCTTCATTAATCATAGGTACATTGTTTATTCAATCACTGCTTACTATTTTTAGGGAAGAGTGCTATTCAAAACCCCTACTTGGGTTTCCTTACCCATACTTTAGTTTGAAACATAGTATATAATTGTTTTAAATCATAAAAAGAACACACAAAAAAATAGTTTAATTTATATACAATGATTAAAATAATAGGCTTTATACATGAAAATGCATATCATTTAAACATTGAATAGAAATGTAATACTACTCTAAACTATTACTCCTTACGCGCCCTCACCCCTACCACAAACTAACCTCACTACACTATTAACCCCTAATCTTCCAAAACCTAAATACCAATTCACCCTGTAACCTATTAACCCCCAAACCAACAATACCCTAACCTATTAACCCCTAAACCCCTAAATCTCCACAAACCCCAATGCAAACTGCCCCTACACTACTTAACTACAGCTAACCCATCCAAACCTTTTAACCAAACACCCCCTAAGTTACAAAAAATAACACTAAAATTACAAAAAATAAAAGACCACATTACCAAAACAAACACCAAAAAGAAAACAGTTATGTCTATCCTAAAACTAAAGTCCCCTTTAAAAAAAAGCCCACACCAAAATAAAAAACCCTATACTAACATTAAAACTTACCTTAACAATTGGCATTTTGTAGGGCATTGCTCTACAGCAATTACTATTCTTTAACATTTAATATAAAAAGATCTGTATTCTAAAATCAAAGTAACCCCCCCTGATAAGGGCATTTTGTAGGGCATTGCACTAAAGAGATTTAGCTCTTTTACATTAAAAAAAAAGAATCTAAAGGTTGTCTCTTTCCTAAAAAAAAAACACCCCAAAAAATCCTAACTCTAAACCCCAAAGTTTCTACTCAACCAACCTGAACTCCTACGTGCTCAGCCTTGGCGGTGCTCCTCTTCATCCAGGCGTTGGTCCATCTTAATCCAGGTGGCGGTCCATCTTCAACCATCTGATGCATCTTCTTATCTTCAGATCTTCTATCCCGACGTCCTCTTCATGCGGTCACCGCCACACATTGAAGTTTGAATGTGAGATACCCCCTTTATATAGGGGTAACCTTGAATTCCTATAGGCTGATTTTCAAATCAAAATTCAAATCATCCAAAAGAAAAAGCTTTGTGACCATTTCACTAAACCCCAAACTCTTTAAATATATATTTTTCCTAAAGAATATTATGTGCTTCTTAATTGATGGTTTTCCATCCTCCCCAGCAATCTGAAATCTTAAAACACAGGAAATGCCCTTTAGATTGTAAGCACACTGACTTCTCGTTAGCTAATTAAAATTTCTGTTTTTAGGGGGCGTGTCCAGGCAGTGACCGAAATGGCCGCAAAAATGGAAACTCGTAGTAAAGTCTGAGGTACCCTATAGGTACCCTATGTTTCAGAGTACCAGATACCCGAATATTTGCTGCTTTTATGACCTACGGCTCTGTTCTGGGCCATCAAGATCTTGGCGGCCAGCTACTCCTACAGATCTTGATCCCACCCGGGTCGAGCAGGTACATGCCAACTGCTGCACTTTCTAATCCTTAACTCTCTCTTATCATGGAAGACTTTACCCTAACTATACATACCCTTCTTAAAGACTCAGAGCATAAGCTGGATATGAACGTCTCAGATCTGGTGATAGCTGCTAGAGGAAGGGTTCTTGAGAGAAATCCAAACCAACCAACGAGGCCAAAGACCAACACTGGCATAGTGACAGAAATACCAACAACTGATATGAGATCCCTGCTAACCATGTCACTCCTATCCCGGATCGAAGTCAGTACGCTGGAGGATTGCAGAGATACAAAGATTATAGATCTATTACGATCACATGCATCTAATGGCTTGAAATATAACCCGACAGAAGCTGGAATCTTTCCAGTAGCTTCGCAATCTACATTACTACCTTAGATGGCTCCCCTTCTAACCAGCCTCGGTTTTGTTGAGAAGACATACGACTCACCACTAGTCCCTTGCTGAAGAGGAGTAACTAGCTCACCAGGACGAGGTCTGAGGTTCACATTTTCTGTTCCATATGCTGAGAGCCGAGATGCACAAGATTTGCACTTCTGCTCGCTTTCTCCCTATCATCAGGACACTCAAAATCAGAAGTGCTATGCCACAGGTATGGTCGCAGGACTCACTGTTTCAGCGCACACTTTAGGCACGCAAAGGTCTGAAGAGTTCCATCTGGGTTTAAAAGAAAGCCAAACAAAGAGGGGAATTGGTTGACCCTCAAATCGGAGAGAGTGGGCTGGCTGCTTCTTATGATACTTTCACTGCTTTTGGCCCTAGATTTCTCACTAACAGTTATCGGTCCCATGTGTTTTCTTCCTATAGGATTGATAGAGACTACACACTGAACTATTACGTGTAAAAGTTATATTAATACTGTACAGTTGACAGTAACATTTGTGGAGACCAGACTTTATCAAGGTTTACTATTATACATCTCTAACTGTCCAACCGTGTCAGATAACACAGACAAGCCTTGCTTTGATAAAATCCAAAACTTTAATCAGTGCTTCTTAAAAACAAAGGCAAATAACCAGAATAGTAAAGGTAAAAACATACAGCAAATAGGACCACAATGACATGGAAGCATGGAATGGAGACCGGGCATGGTTTGTGCTGGCTAGCACTTGTTCACTGCATTTAGCGTCAACTGTCTCACCTAGTTTAAATCAGCCTAATTTAAAGATACAGTACATAATTCAATGAATACAATACTATACATATGTCCATTCTATATTTTGCACATTATAATAATATGTCTAGAGAGGAAGGAACAGAACACATTTATATTTACCAACAAATTTAAATAATTTAAACAGTAGTCCATTTTCATCACTAAATTAATATATTTAGGACATATATGAGATCGTCCTTAGTCTCTTTAGATAATTATTTATACATTTGTCATTAACTTATCAGGACACAAATGAATCATATGGAGATCTTAAAAGTTAAATTAATTAGATAAGAAAAAGAGGAAAGATATATAGAACATCTAAAAGGACATTAATGGCTGAATACTTACTCTATACATACAGGTTTATAACTGTTCTTTTGTTCAGACCCTGAGGTATTGTACTTTGTAATTTAAAGATCCAAAAGACCTCACGTAAATTAAGTTTACTTTCTCTGTCACCTCCCCTCCTCATAGTTGGCACATGATCAATGCCCTGAAGAATGACTAATTCAGTATTAGAATTATATTCTTTAAAATGCCTTGCCACAGGGGTATCAGATTCAGGGTCTTCAATAGATCTGTTGTGTTCTAAAAATCTATCTTTGAGTGGTCTTTTTGTCTTACCCACATACTGTTTGTGGCACCCCCTACAGGTCAAAAGGTATACTACATGTGTTGTAGCACAGGTAATGAAAACATGTATTTTATATTGTCTGTTGTCCTTTGTAGACACAAAGGTATTCCCTTCCTCCACATATTCACACGTTTTAGAAATTGGTTTCCTACATTTGTAGAATCCCTTGAAGAGGGAGAAACATGGTTTGCTATAGTTTTCCCTTTTTTGGGGATGAACTCACAACTTTCTTGGGTAATAGTTTTAAGTACTGTGTCTGTATATAGTATGGGCATAGATTATTTAATAATATTGCAGATACCAGTATATTCTAAACTGTAAGTAGTTATGAATTTCGGTCTGTTACGATTTCTATAGAGGATTTTGGAATTATAACAAAGTATGTCATCTCTATTAATGTTATCCACTTCACTTTGAGCTTTGTCAAGTGTGGCTTTGTCATAGCCCCTATCCTCAAGTCTCTTAGTGATAATGTCAGCTAGTTTTAAGCACCTTTCCTTTCTGGAACAGTTCCTCTTTGCCCTAATGTACTGTCCTTTAGGTATACCTCTTATCGTATGACGAGGATGGCAAGAATTAAAATCAAGAATTGTATTACCTGCAGTTGGTTTACGGTACAGATCAATCTCAATTATTCCCTTTTCTTTTAAAAAAAAAATATTTTTATTAATAGATCCTTATAATATTACAGTTTCCTTATACTGTACATAATTTCCTGGATCATTTTCATTACAAAAATACATTAGCAATTTAAATTTACAACAAAACCCTTATACCTATGTTTAGCTCTCCGCAGGTTATGTCATAGCCAATAAGAAAAACATTTTTAAATCAATTACTACATATTCATAGAGTATTCTAATACATAAAATAGGCTGTACCTTAAAGTATTTTAATAACAATTTCCTCGGTGTAGCCTATATGTTACTTTAGTCATCCGATTCACAGTAACCAATTATTTACCTTATGGCCAAGCAATTATTACCTAAGAAACCCCTTTCCCCTTCTCGTATCGTACAAAACATGATTATTCTGTTTCCTAAATCTTATATCTTCAACTCATATTTTGAGTTAGATATCAGTCATACAAATAATAAAAAAGGAAGAAAATAAAAAAAATAAAACATTTCCATTCCTCCCTCACTCCCCGGCTATTCATTGACATCGCTGTAAGATTGTGATGGAATTTTTTGGTGGTTTTACTATCTGTCTTTGTATGACAATTGGGTAAGTATTTATCACTCCTCCTACCCATTTGTATAAATATGTTTTAACTCCTTTATCTGAAGGAATATGTAAATAATATTGTTCCATTATCAATAAATTCAAAATTTCTTTAGAGAATACTGCAAAGGATGGTGCCAGTTTGGCTTTCCAATTGGCAAGAATGAGATTACGTCCCATCAAAATTACTGTATTTACCAACTTCAAATTATTATTTCTTTCAGCCGGACAAAGGAGAAAGATCAATTTTATATCAAAAATAATTTCATGCTCTAGTACTCGATTCAACCAAAAATTGATGTTATGCCAACATTGCCTGATTTTGGGGCACTATATCTAGAGCATGTTGTTAGATTTGTCCATTTCCCTTGTAAAGTGGGTGTTATATATATCCTGTTAATTTACAGGGGATTCCCTCCATGCCACTCTAATGGCTGTCTTTTCAACCAGACCAAAACTTGCTTTAATCTCATCTGCTGTTACCAGGGGATTTCCCTAGTCCATTTCCTGACTAGATTATCTATATGTATTTGATCAATAGATTATATATAAATGATAGTGAGTATCTGCCTTGCTTATATAGGTTAATAGCCACACCCAGGTTACCCATCCTCCAGTCAGATATTGTATCTTTAATATTTTTTCTATAAAAATGTTTAAGTTGTAAAAGTGTGAAGAAATTATGTTTGTGTAGGGAATATTCATTTTGAAGCATTTCAAAAGATTTAACATTTTCTGAGTTTTGATCTTTAATTTTTATTACATTTTGGAGACCTTTACTTGTCCTTTCTTTAAATACTGAGGATCTAATTGCTGGTACGAACTCTGGGTTTCCTTCAATGGGTAGGTATTTAGATAATCTGTGATTAACCCCTAATTGTTTGGTAAGAGCTAGCCATGCCGATATCAGGCCTCTGAAGACTAGCATATCATCTAAATTTGCATGTATGGTGGGTTTAGTACAATGGATCATTGTTTTAATGAGTATTGTGCTAATATAGTTGATTCTAATTTAAAGTTTGTCGCATACTGTTTTTCCATAATCCAGTCTACTACGTATTTAACCAGAGCCGCTATATTATAAAATTTTAAATTCAGAAGGGCTAAACCACCCACATTTTTATGTAGACTTAGTTTCATTGAGGATATGCACACTGTTTTCTGTTGCTACACAAAATTATACTACGGATAAGAAAAGGCAAATTCTGCATAGGGTATAATATTTGCGGGAAAAGTAAAGTCTTTACCAGTGCAACTCTTGCAGTCAATGAGATGGAAAGCTGCATCCACCTTTTAAGATCTTTGTGAAATTTCAAGAGAAGGGATGAATAGTTCAGACCATACCATTTGGACAGTTCTATGCAGATTCTAATACCAAGATAGTTAATTACCTCAACTACTTTAAAAGGACATTGAAGTTTATCAAGTTTATGTTTGGTTAGCCACATTAACTCAGACTTAGGGCTCGATGATTGAAAGCTCGTTTTTAAAATGATATGATGTAAAGATGTTCGCACTGGAGTGCGAATATAATATCGTAATGATTGAAAGTGTTTTAAATTGATTGCGTGTATGTATTCGAAATGGGCATGTTTTCGTCATTCGACATACGCTGCGAATGTTTTTTTTGGTTTGCGTAATGTTAAATACCCACTTCGTATGTGTAATTCTGTATTCGTAATTTCTTTCAAAGTGTCTTGATCAATTGTATCATCAACTTTGAACTTAGAAATTCAGATTTGTATATTATAAATATTAAATGTCCAAAACTCATGTATTATTTCTGACTTCTGTTTATTTTGAAATAAAAAGAAAATTAATACAATTGTATTCATAAGTAAAGCAATGCAATGCAATGTAATTATACAGTTTTAAATAAAAAATAATTATTAATCATGTGTTCCCTCACACTGGTGTTTAAAGCAGGGTCCTGTGAAGAAAATTCATTTTGAATTATTCCATGTTCATAATCATAATCTACATCAATATCTAGATTATTTTCAATGGCTAAATTATGAAGCATACAACACAAAGTTATTATGTCTGCAGCCTTTGTTGGTTGATATTTCAATGCTCCTCTAGTTTTATCGATACAACAGAACCTACTCTTAAGAAGTCCAAATGTACGTTCAATAGCTGATCTTGCTTTTGAGTGTGCGTCATTGAACTTCATTTCTTTTCTGTTTGCTGGTTTGGAGACAGGTGTGATTAACCATTTGTAACATGGGTATCCTGCATCTCCTGTTGGATGTATGATTTATGGTTGATGTTAATAATTTATTTTATGTATTAGGCAATTAAACATCTTAGTACATATCTTACCAAGTATCAAACCATTTCCACAAATTCCTGCATTCATATCTTGATAAAGGAGTGATTGCTTTAGAATATACAAGTCATGTGCACTCCCTGGAAAAGCTGACAACAGAGAAATAATTTTGTATTTGTGGTCACATACAACTTGAGTGTTTAGAGAGTGCCACCCCTTTCTGTTAAAATATGTTTCTGGATGATCAATTGGTGCACAAATTTGTATGTGTGTACAGTCAATACATCCTAGAGTATTTGGTATTCCATAATGTTCATAGAAATATTCCTTAATTATATTTTTTTCATTTTCAGTCATTGGAAATTGTATAAATCTGTCAATATTTTTCTTGAAAACATTAATTACCTGGTTAAGAAATCTGGAAAAAGCACTTTGTGACACACCTGTAATAGAACTGGTGGTATGTTGGAAAGAACCTGTTCCCAAAAAATGAAGTGTGGTCAATAATTTAACAATTTCTGGTATTGCTCTATTTCTCCTTGTTCTAGGATCCAAATTATCTTTAAATAATTCATAAAGGGTAATTATAACTGATTTGTTAAATCGAAATCTTTGAACTACAATATCATCAGGCATGTCACTTAAAAATTGTCTTTCTCTGTATGTTCTGGGCCTGTATACCCTGTGTGTCCTCGTGGTTGTTGGTTCTGAAATTAATCCTTGAGATTGTTCAACATCATTTTCATTCAATATTTCTATCATATTTGTATGATGTGTTATCAACCTCCTTCATCTCCTTTGAAATCTTCTATGTTGAAATAATGTATAATATATATATTCTGCCATCTGTAATTATAAATATTAAATTGAATTGTAAATTAAATATTTTATTAAATTTTAAATCATATTTTTCGAAATCATTTTCGTAAACTTACCCTCGTAAATTGAATTTCGCTCACTTTTTTGAAAATTACGTCAAAATATTTATAGTCTCCATAATTGCTTATTACGACGCTCTTTGATCACGTCATTTTTGATCATTGCGCATTTTGTAATAAAGTTTTGCAGTGAAAACATACGCAATCATCCTTCGCTAAACTTCGTAAATGTGTTTGTGAATATTCGTAACTGCAATCTTTACGTAATTTGACATTATAAAAGTCCCCTTTTTATGGCGCGAAATTCTCTATGCTACTTTCATGAGTAAACTTAAAATTCGATTTGCATTTCCCAAAGAAAAACAAGTGTATTTAAATTATGAAAATATTAACAATGGTAAGTACATATAATCCACCATATTATATATATTTATTGTATATGTTATTTTACATTTACTTTTATTTATTTAAAGAAATATGACATTTAATGGTAATGTTATTTTTTTTTTTTAATATTTTATTTATATCCAGCAATGCATACAGTCAAACATATTTCACATCAATACGCCACGCAGGGCGAAGTTTCGTACAAAGCGTCAAGAGGTGGATAGAACCTAAACAAGAATGTACTAATGCAGGGGTTTCAACTTTCAGTTACAGATTTTACGGATGTTTTCTGTGAGATAACTGTATACATCACTGGGATTTTTATTTTAAAACCTATCATAACTAAACTAAAACAGCAACAAATTAACCTAAAATAAAACAAAACTAAACTCTTCATTTCTCGCACTGATACTTAGGACTTTTAGGAGACTTAAACATGTGGATTTGTTAAAAATGGCGTGACGATATTTTAACTTGTCTTTGTTATTTTTAAGAGCCAAATGGCTACTGCAGAGAATAGGCATAGGACAAGTAAATAATTATATAAAAAGAATTCAAAAGATGTACAGGATCTAAGTTTACAGTGGGTATTGCCATAAAGGTATGTGATACATAGCTAGTGATAAAATAAGGTAGGTGTTTCAAGAATGTGCAGTACCGGCTGGTTTCCTAATTACATTTACCAATAGTTTCCCCCCCTTAGCCTCCTAAACTCCCTAATTTTAAACGAAGTCAGACTAAGCCTGAGTCAAGTTAACAAAAAAAAAAAAAAAATAGACCATAAAGCGAACAGAGAAGTAAACAAAACAGAGGTATCTCAATCTACTCTAAGGGTAATAATGATATTACATATAATCAATTAATGTATTCCTTGCAGGGATTTATAAGTTAGTTGTAACAGATAATTATTAATTCGGAATAAACCACAGTAACAAACATATAACAAGGTAATATATAATACATATATATATATATATATATATATATATATATATATATATATATAGCATCTGGGTGTTCTAGGATATCCACAGAACAGAGAGGTCTCCATGTGCTGATATTCCATGCTGATCATGCAATGAGGTAGTGTGATATAGAGTATAATGGATAACCAATAGTGGGAACATAGGAGAGGCCATGAGCTTGCAAAAGGCATCAACTTGAATTTTCAAATAAAAATATCATATGGGTCCATAACAAATATTAGATATTAGGGCCGAAAAAAACAACAATCCTAGTTGCTTAATAAAAAAAGGGAAGAGTCATGGCTACATACACAATAGAGTTGGGCAAACATATGAGGTTATTCAAGGATGCTAGTCGCTTTTCAGTTAAAGCTATATGTGAGTTCAGGGTATTTCCTCAACCACCCAATTCAAGGGTATAAAAAATAAAGATACAGGGTTTAGCATTGCTTTGTGGGAATGGCAAATAAGTAAGTAACTGTCTCCTAGCTAAAAGTGTGGATATAATATGTCGGCTTCGCTCTAGGGGACATATGAAATATAAAAGATACCTGCAAGATAGAATGATCGCAATATAATGACAGTCAGAGCCAAAAAGAAACCTTAATCAAGCAAAGAGCGACATTGTTAGGGCATTAATGAGGCAGTAATAAACATTAGGCCCTAGCTAGAGGTATAAGCAAGGATTATATTTTACAAAAGGTGTAAATGACTATGAACGGATAGGAAGTGACCTGACAGCCAACTGTAGATGTGGATACAGAATAGATCAGTGTTCTAAACGATAGATGGTTGCACGTTGACAATATATCAGAGTTCTAGAAAAGTTAGTCGGGGGATTTGAGCCCAAGTTTGGAAGGTAGACCCAGTCTTATAGCCACTACCTCTCCCGATGTCCATTAGAAAAAGAAAAAGCAGGGTTCCTTATTTCGGAATTAATGTTAATTTGTGCAGGAAGTTGACAATACAACTCCATTTATTCAACAAAGCAACAGGGAGAGGTCATATGTTAAATTTAAAAGACTCAGCGCTCTGTCCGTCCAACCCAATAGAGCAAATTAGGGCCGGGTAAGCATGGTAGTCCAGATGCCATAAAAAAAAAAAAAAAGGAGAAAAAGACAACTCACAGTCCTCCTGGTTCAGCCAACACCTTCTTTTTTAGGGGCTAACAGTCGGCAGCACGGGAAGTATCCCCGCATGATATTATACCAAAATTGCGTCAGGCCGATCAGTATTAGGCATGTTAGAACGAGTGGTGCAGAAGGCTCTAAGGTAATTTCCGCTACAGGCAATCGCAGCTGGTCCCCGAGAGGACAACGCGGTAGTGGGCCTTCCGCTGAGCCACAGAGTAGATCCATGATCTCCTCCGGCTCCCCCATCCGAAGAAAGGTTGCTCCCAGTCTCGACAACACCTCTGTTTCCCTCAGCCGCAGCGAGGATGTTACTGTGGGGCTGTATTCGACTCTATGTGGGCAGGATGTATTGATGTCCAGCATGGTCTGTGTGGAGTGATCCTCCCGCTCAGGAATGGACATCTCTCGCTGCAAAGGCTGCTCCGCCAGTTTTAGCACATAGCTCCGCGCATGAGGAAAGGAGCCTATCTAGCTTAGGTAAGAATATATCTCTCAAGTCCCTCAGAAGTCCGGTGTCCGTTTTTGCCATTTTAACCATGGCGCAGGGTTTAGGGGTGCCCCAACTAGTAAGGAGAGTGTGTAGATTGTGATGGCGGGAATATGACAGCAGTTCAAAGAGTGTTTTTTCTTTTTAAGTCAAGGGTGACCGGGAGTAGGAAAAGAGTGGAACTATATACAGTGTGGCAGCAGAAATTGCCCCACCACGGCAAACGGCCTTTTCAGTTTATGTACAGTCACTTCACGGGGGCAAGGGCGTGATAATGGGCCCTTCACACACCAGGTTTCGGCTGCAGCAGGTGCCCACTTATGTTAAGGTGCCTACTCAGCAAGAAAAAATAGCGTGGGTTAGCCGATGGCAGCTAATAAAAGCTTAGTTTCAGAGTCGTTATGCAGAGCTCCTTCTTCTTGCTGCCATTCGGATGCTCCACCCACCGGAAGTCCGGTAATGTTATTTTATTAAAAAAAAAATTAAAATGTATTCATAGGTTCTACCAACTGGAGTATCATCACAAAATAGTGAGTCTGGTAGAAACCCTGCATTCACAGAAGAGGAAAATCTTGTATTAGCACAGCAAATGCAAATGTTTTATGATAAACTGTTTGGATCCATGTCTGCAAAAACTTCTAAAAGAATTCAATATGGGAAAAAATTGCAAAATCTGTATCAGCTGTAGGTGTTAGGCCCAGATCAGTGACCAAATGCAAAAAAAAGATACTCTAATTTAAAAATTAAAGTTAAAGCAAAAATGGGAAAAGAAAAAACTGAAAGAATGAAAACAGGTGGTGGAACATATGTACCAATCACATACTCTGAATCTGAAAAAATAATTAGAGAATTAATCCCAGCTATAATGGTTTCTGGAGTTCCTGGACTTACTAATATTGGTGTAAGAACAGGTAATTTTGATTATGTTTCTGGATAATGTAATTTTAAATATGTATGTGAAATAATAAATATAAAATAAACAAAAAACATTTTTTTTTAGTGGCAGAAGAACAAAATGAAAGCTCACAAGAAAATCTTGAGACACCATTATTGGATCGTAATGAATCTAATATTAATGAAAAATGAAATGTTTGATAATTTAGAATGTAATATCCTATATTATAAAAGGCCAAGTGTTTGTCTGAAGCCGTCATGCGCAGTAGAGACAAACACTTGGCCTTAGAAAGCGCACAGCTGATCGCACGCGCACCCACCCGACCTCGCACGCGCACCCCTGCAAGTGAAAACAGCAGCGCGAGGACCGGGCAAGTGAAAGCGCACAGCTGATCGCACGCGCACCCCTGCAAGGAGGACGAGAGAGAGAGAGAGAGAGAGAGAGAGAGATATGAATAAATAAATAACACGGCCCGTGTGAACGGGCTTTAGGACCAGTAACTAATAAAGAAATAAGTATTGGAAGTGAACTACCACCCAACAATATATCATCTCAAAATGAAATACTAATAAATGTAGTGTTGGATTTATCACAAGCCACATTTTCAAATAGTAACATAGAACAGGAGGAGGAAAACAACAATAGCAATGAAGCTGAACATACAATTATTTTTTTACAAAATGAAAATAATTCATTACCATCAGAAAATGAGAACAATCCTGAGGACAATGAATTTTATAAGGATGTTGGTGAATTTAGTTATAAATTAATACAACATAATGATTTATTACGTGACAGACTTGAGATTATGAATAACACAATGCTTGAATTTAAGGAAGAAATAGTTAAACAAAATCATGCTATTAAAAAATTAAATGATTCTGTGGGAAAAAGTAATACCCATTTGGAACACATTAGTGAGTCCTTAAAATCAATAGCTCAGTCAATGATTTTTCTATGTCAAAAAAATGATTGTACTAATACTCCTTTAAATTTAAATGTTAGTTCTTCAGAAAATCCTGAAAATTTAAATTCATTTGTAACCGAATCAACCAATTTAGGAAATTCAGATATTGATGGAATAAATTCTGATGTTATAATTTCTGATGGAAAAAGAAAAGGAAATCAGAATTCTGATGGTAATCTTCAAGCTAGTACAAAACCAATAAGAAAATATAGAAAAAGAAAATAAATTTAATATGTGTATATTATTATTGTTTGAGTTAAACATAGTAATTTAAAATAAATGAAGATAAAAAACTCGTAAAATATTTGTAAGGTTTATTTTTGAAAAATATTAAAGGGACACAAATATGCAGACAAATATGTGTATTATAAACTAATATAAGTAAGAACATGATTTGATAATGATATATACATCCATGTTCATTAATTATATAATCATACTTGTGAACACCCCACACTGAAATCATAAATCAAATGTACACGTCCCTTTAATACGTGTGAAAAATATGTAATGTGTTGTATGGTGTATAACTCAAAAAAATAAAGAGACCAATTGTAAACATTCTTTTTATTAACTTTCTAACTAACAAACGAAAAAACAAACATGAGATATTAAATATACATGTAACCACAGTAAAATGTAAAATACGCTGTGATTGGAGAATATTAAGGAAGTACTCATAAATATGCGTACATAAATGTATTGCAAGGTATTATGGTAACAGAAATAATATAACAGTAAATATGATTGGTTAACAAATATTGCACATTGAACATTTTTTAAAACATATACGCAATTTCGTAATAATACAAATGAGTGAAAATATCTAAATAAAGAGCGTAAAAATATTTATTGTACGATTTCAATAAAAAGAATAACAAAATATAACCAGAACAGTAAAAGCAGAATTCATTGCGAAGGAGAGTTTCATTGCGAAGGAGAGGGCGTAAGATGGGCGTTCCATGGGCGTAACCTGAGTAAATCTCGCAAGTTTCGCAGATATGTTACGATGATATAAAAACATACGCCATACGAATCGCACATTCAACACACATACATATCTCGCCAGCCATCCTTTGGCGAAATGACATGAATAACATTATTTACAATATTTATTTCATTTTAAAAATAATACGATATAACGTATTTAGACAATATACTATAACTGTAGTTTTACATTTTGAAATATGCAAAAGCAAACTGAAATAAAGTGAATCATTAAAATTACGAAGCGACGCAATGATATTTGGAAACCCATTTCGAAGTTTGTGAAATAATATAAGGAGGCTTATCGCGTAACGTATTGTTTACAATGGACTGCCCACTTTATACGATCATTACGCAAGGCGTGAAATTTGCGAGAGTTGCGAGTTAGAAATACACATTTCTCGCCGCCAATGACGAACTTTCAATCATCGAGGCCTTAGTGGGGTTAATTCTATAGCCGTAAAAGGAACTAAATAATTCTGCCAATTTCAGAAATTGGTTTATCGAGTCTTTTTTATTACTCAGGAATACAAGTAAATCTTCAGCAAATAATATTAATATCATACTCTGCAAGGGAGCAGGTTCAGGAGTTGGGAGCTGTTGTGCAAAGGTGTCAGGTTCTGGGGTTAAAGTTGTGTTTTGCCTGCGTGTGTCTTTCCTTTTTGGCATAATTAAACAGGTACAAGGTTTTAGGAAATAAAAGGTGATGGTTTTATTTATAGGATAATTAGCAATGCAGAGATATGCAATTAGATAAGGCAATGTCTATAGGCTGTAGTATTAGGCAGGAATACAGATCTTTGTAATAACAGGCAGTATACTTTTATATGCTGTAGATTGGAACTGTGTAATAACAGGCTGGAATGCAGAGCTTTGTAATAACAGGCAGGATACTTGCATATGCTGTAGACTGGAACTGTGTAATAACAGGCAGGAATGCAGGGCTTTGTATAACAGGCAGGATACTTGCATATGCTGTAGACTGAAACTGTGTAATAACAGGCAGGAATGCAGGGCTTTGTATATCAGGAAGGATACTTGCATATGCTGTAGACTGGAACACTGTAGTAACAAACAGGAAACTTGCATAGACTGCAAACTGGAACTCTATAGTATAAGGTAACAAGCAAGCAAAAGTACCTGAGTTAGTCTTTAGGAAATAGAGAATTAGGCAAGATCAATTGCCAGGAAATCAGTCCAAAAACGAAACACAGCGCCAAGGGAATATCCAGAAGAGTAGTCAGGAAATTAAGCAGAAATCAGGAACCAGGAAATCCAACAAATCTGTATATCACTCAGGAAACAGGACCAGAGGGTCTTTCAGAGTATAACACTCATTGTCAAGGCCCAGAACTGCCAGCAAATCTCCCAGATATAGCAGGCTGCTGATTAAATGATTTGTTTCAGCTGGTAAGCAGGTGGAGCCAGAGAGCCAAAGTTGCAGCAAACAGAAAAACCCAATATTCTTAGCCTGTGATCAAGCCATCTCGCGGCAAAGTGATAAAACAACAGGCTGGGAAGAACAGCAGTAGAAATAGAGTCAGGTCCCAGGTTCAATTCTAGGCTGGATCATGACAGTTAAAGACAACTTATTATGTCCAATCATGATACCTGTTAATTCTTGTAGTAAAATAATTGCAAAGGGCTACAATGAAATATTAAAGAGGAGTGGTGATAAAGGGCATCATTGCCTGGTACCCTTTTCCAAAATAATATTTTCTGTCAAGTTATTATTGCCCCTTAATTTAGTGGTGGATTTAGAGTAAAATAATCAAATTAAGTTGACAAAGTTCCCTCCATATCCAAATTGTGTGAGCGCTGAAAATAAATGGTCCCAGTTTATAAGATCAAATGCTTTTCCAGCGTCCACAGATAAAATCGCTAAATCAGGTATATTTGGTTTTGGCCTGTCCTTCTCTTTTCTCCAGCAGTCTTGTAATATTGATAATGCCTTGCCTTGCCACAGGGGTATCAGATTCAGGGTCTTCAATAGATCTGATGTGTTCTAAAAATCTATCTTTGAGTGGTCTTTTTGTCTTACCCACATACTGTTTGTGGCACCCCCTACAGGTCAAAAAGTATACTACATGTGTTGTAGCACAGGTAATGAAAAAATGTATTTTATATTGTCTGTTGTCCTTTGTAGAAACAAAGGTATTCCCTTCCTCCACATATTCACATGTTTTACAAATTGGTCTCCTACATTTGTAGAATCCCTTCCTCTGTTCCAACCAACATTTTTGACTTTTTCTAGGTAGTTCTGAGGGAGAAACATGGTTCGCTATAGTTTTCCCTTTTTTGGGGATGAACTCACAACCTTCTTGGGTAATAGTTTTAAGTACTGCATCTGTATATAGTATCGGCATAGATTCTTTCATGATATTGCATATACCAGTATATTCTAAACTGTAAGTAGTTATGAATTTCGGTCTGTTACGATTTCTAATAGAGGATTTTGGAATTATAACAAAGTATGTCATCTCTATTAATGTTATCCACTTAACTTTGAGATTTGTCAAGTGTGGCTTTGTCATAGCCCCTATCCTCAAGTCTCTTAATGATAATGTCAGCTAGTTTTAAGCACCTTTCCTTTCTGGAACAGTTCCTCTTTGCCCTAATGTACTGTCCTTTAGGTATACCTCTTATCGTATGACGAGGATGGCAAGAATTAAAATCAAGAATTGTATTATCTGCAGTTGGTTTACAGTACAGATCAGTCTCAATTATTCCCTTTTCTTAATTACCAATGATCATAAGATCAAGAAAATCAATCCTATTCTAATTCTGTTCTCCTGTAACAGAGTTAAGGTTTAGGTATTTACAAAATTATTCAGTAATGCACTCATCACCATCTATCACAGATCATCTACATATCTAGAAAAAAGAATAATGTGTGCGCTATATGGATTTCTTTCTCCAAAAACGTGGAACTGCTCCCACCACCCCATAAAGAGGTTGGTGTAACAGTGGGAAAATTGGCCCCCATTGCAGTTCCACCCTGTTGGAGATAGAAAGTGCCATCAAACATAAAAAAGTTGTGTGTTAATAAATATTCAATCTATCTCAATATAAATTGTTTGGTGGCAGTCTCATAATCACTATGGTGATCCAAAAATATTCCATGGCTAATAGACCCTTTTCATGTCTGATAGACGTATAAAGTGATGTAACATCTACCACCAAATATCTATATGTTTGCTTCCATGATATATCTTTCATTTTGAGTAACAAAGATGTAGTGTCCTGAATAAAGCTAGGAAAATTCCTCGCCAGAGGTTGTAAAAAGTTGTCAATTATATCAGAAAGAGGTTCATTAAAACCCTTTGAGTGCTAAGCTGGATTTATTTATTTTTTGTTTTTTACTATTTATTTTTTTACTTTTTTTCTTTTTACCCCAGATTCCCAAGACCTATACCGTTGGAAAGGTTAGGCGATTATTATTTTTTACCTTTGTTATTATTATTGTTGTTTATTTATAAAGCACCAACATATTACTGTTGTGGGGTACAATTAACATAAGGGTAAAAGGCCTAGCTGGTCGCTACCACATAAGGTGGACATACATAACATCATAAACTTAACCTTAAACTAAGAACTTGAATAAAACACTGACACAGGAGTGGCGGGTAAAACCATTGCTGGCAATTTTATTTAAATACAACTTTAAAACAGACAACCATAAAACCGGCTGCAAACTTTGATGGCGGCAAGTGAGATCTAAATTAGCCTTAACACGACAGGAGGCCAATGGCCAAGGGCAGCAGCAAACACTCCGCTCGGGATAGAGGCAATGAGGTTATCGGGAGTTGCAAAGACCCAAAAACAAAGGCGGGGCTCCTCGGAATTACCTAAGGCATTGCCCGGCCTTTGCCGTCTTGTCATTACTCCACCCCAATCTCTCTATCTGCAATGGAACAGGCCATGACCTCCCGCCTTTAGAGTATAAAATTATGCGCTTCAACCTTTAGGGGGCCTTGCTGGTACCTGCCGTTTAGTGCCGGTTCCCTAACAAGGGAAGCTTAACGCTATGGGCCCTGGACTTATGAAGAATGGCTCGAGTAACCCTAACTTTGCCATGGGGTTATATGGTAGACTCAGATAATCGCCCTAACGGCAGTCGTAGTACTCACGCCGCCAAACCATGATTCAGGGTGGGAGGGAGGGGAAAGACTTGCAGCTGTCCCAGAGGAAGAATAGGCCCCAAGCCTGGTGCAGAGCCTTCTTAAAAGGTAGAAGTGACACTCCCCCCGAACAGCAACATTGTTGCAGACCCAGTGACTTCCCTCCTTAACTTCCCTCTCCCTGCAGGCCCTAACCCTTAAGTCTCTCCTAGCCTATTTGGCTCTCCGTTCTCATAAGGGTAAAAGGCCTAGCTGGTCGCTACCAGATAAGGCGGACATACATAACATCGTAAACTTAACCTTAAACTAAGAACTTGAATAAAACACTGACACGAGAGTGGTGGGTAAAACCATTGCTGGCAATTTTATTTAAATACAACTTTAAAACAGACAACCATAAAACCGTCTGCAAACTTGGATGGCGGCAAGTGAGATCTAAATTAGCCTTAACACGACAGGAGGTCAGTGGCCAAGGGCAGCAGCAAAGGAACACTCCGCTCGGGATAGAGGCAATGAGGTTATCGGGAGTTGCAAAGACCCAAAAACAAAGGCGAGGCTCCTCGGAATTACCTAAGGCGTTGCCCAGCCTTTGCCGTCTGGTCATTACTCCACCCCAATCTCTCTATCTGCAATGGAACAGGCCATGACCTCCCGCCTTTAGAGTGTAAAATTATGCGCTTCAACCTTTAGGGGACCTTGCTAGTACCTGCCGTTTAGTGCCGGTTCCCTAACAAGGGAAGCTTAACGCTATGGGCCCTGGACTTATGAAGAATGGCTCGAGTAACCCTAACTTCGCCATGGGGTTATATGGTAGACTCAGATAACCGCCCTAACGGCAGTCGTAGTACTCACGCCGCCAAACCATAATTCAGGGTGGGAGGGAGGGAAAAGACTTGCAGCTGTCCCAGAGGAAGAAGAGGCCCCAAGCCTGGTGCAGAGCCTTATTAAAAAGGTAGGAGTGACACTCCCCCCAAACAGCAACATTGTTGCAGACCCAGCAACTTCCCTCCTTAACTTCCCTCTCCCTGCAGGCCTTAACCCTTAAGTCTCTCCTAGCCTATTTGACTCTCCGTTCGAATAAGGGTAAAAGGCCTAGCTGGTCGCTACCAGATAAGGTGGACATACATAATATCGTAAACTTAACCTTAAACTAAGAACTTGAATAAAACACTGACACGAGAGTGGTGGGTAAAACCATTGAGAGTAGCAGTACCTCCCCTATACGTAATGCCCCAAAGAATGCCAGGGCAAATGCTGCTTTATACAAAACAACCTCGAATGGGGAAGAACAGACTATAGATAAAGACAATAGAAGGCTGCGAAGCCTGTCTATAGTGATGGGGCTTTATCCTCAAGTCTACCCCAACCATTAACAATTTGCCTAATGAGAAAATTTGACAAAATATCTTGCAAGTGCAATAATTTGTTAAAATAAGAAAGGGCTGCTAACCTAGATTGTACTGCACCTTTACGTACATCACAGGCTCTCAGGCAAGATAGCCACTCCATCAGGGTGATTTGAGACGCCTGAGTAACCGACTCGGCAAAAGGATTCCCATTCCCTCCAAAGCTTGCCATAGGTGTTCCATGTGCGCGGGGCGAGGGAAAGTTTAATTAGTGTAAGAAGGGAGGTCCAGGAGCCGCCAGCTGCCAAAGGAAATCCGGACAAATAAGTCCTTTTGCATCGACTTGCGGGGCTAGCTTTCTAAAAAGTTGCCAATTAAAGCGAGAAAGGGCATAATGGAATTATTGACTCCTGGGACGTGCTGCGCAAGGAA